>NW_026608466.1:0-42500 GCF_029499605.1 Hyla sarda
GTGCACCTAATTTATCAAATGGCGCACAGCTCTTGATAAATTCTGTGCACAGACTTAGTGATCTATGCTTTAGTCTATATTTAAACCTGCTCCAACATGGTCTGACATTTCGGCGTACTTTCAGCCTATGCGACTTGTCGCTGAAAAGTCGCACTTGATAAATTCAGCACCAATGCATTTTTCAATGCATTTCAGTCTAAAATAGACTTGCATGCATCATGTTCTAAAAATCCTCTAGAGCAAAAGTCGCAGAAAAGTCGCACAGATTTAGACTGCGACTTTCTGTGCGACAAATTTAGACAAGAAAAACCAGTCTAAATCCTTTGATAAATCTCCCCCATTGTATTTGTGAATCAATATATAATTTATTTGGAATATTAATTTTCCTTACAAGCAAAGAGTTTCAAAGTGAGAAAAATGCAAAATTTTCAAAATTTTCATGAAATTTGGGGATTTTTCACCAAGAAAGAATGCAAGTAACGACAAAAACTTTACCACTGTGTTAAAGTAGAATATGTCACAAAAAAACTATCTTGGAATCAAAACAATCGGTAAAAGCATCCAAGAGTTATTAATGCTTAGAGTGACAGTGGTCAGAATTAAAAAGGGCTCAGTCCTTAAGATGAAAAAGGGCTCAGTCCTTAAGGGGTTAAAGAAGGGAGGGCTCAATATTCGCGAATATGCGCATATGCACATAAATTCTCGCATATGCAGAAAAAACCAAAAACGAATATTCGTAATTACGAATATATAGTGCTATATTTGCAATATTTGCGAATATGCGCTATTCGCGATTAAAATTTGAATTGCGAATATTCGCGAGCAACACTAGACTTGAGAACCAAAATTGTGGAAAAATGTCAACAATCTCAAGGTTACAAGTCCATCTCCAGAGATCTAGATTTGCCTTTGTCCGCAGTGCGCAACATTATCAAGAAGTTTGCAACCCATGGCACTGTAGCTAATCTCCCTGGGCGTGGACCGAGGAGAAAAGTTGATGAAAGGTGTCAACACAGGATAGTCCGGATGGTGGATAAGCAGCCCCAAACAAGTTCCAAACATATTCAAGCTGTCCTGCAGGCTCAGGGAGCATCAGTGTCAGTGCAAACTATCCGTCAACATTTAGAATAAATGAAACAGTATAGCAGGAGCAGGAGACCTGTCACGATGCCGGCTGGCAGGTAGTGGATCCTCTGTGCCAGAGAGGGATGGCGAGGTCCGCGCTAGTGGACCGGTTCTAAGCCACTACAGGTTTTCACCAGAGCCCGCCGCAAAGCGGGATGGTCTTGCTGCGGCGGTAGTGACCAGGTCGTATCCACTAGCAACGGCTCACCTCTCTGGCTGCTGAAGATGCTGAAGATAGGCGCGGTACAAGGGAGTAGGCAGAAGCAAGGTCGGACGTAGCAGAAGGTCGGGGGCAGGCGGCAAGGATCGTAGTCAGGGGCAACGGCAGGAGGTCAGGAACACGGACTAGGAACAGACAAGGGAACGCTTTCACTAGGCACAAGTGCAACAAGATCCGGCAAGGGAGTGCAGGGGAAGTGAGGTGATATAGGGAAGTGCACAGGTGGGAGCCAATTAAGCTAATTGGGAAGATTGGGCCAGGCACCATCATTGGTGCACTGGCCCTTTAAATCGCAGAGACCCGGCGCGCGCGCGCCCTAGGGAGCGGGGCCGCGCGCGCCGGGACAGGACCGAGGGAGAGCGAGTCAGGTACGGGGGCCGGGGTGCGCATCGCGAGCGGGCGCTATCCGCATCGCGAATCGCATCCCGGCTGAAGGCGGGACCGCAGCGCACCCGGTCAGTGGATCTGACCGGGGCGCTGCAACAACGAAGATGAAGCGAGCGCTCCGGGGAGGAACGGGGACCCGGAGCGCTCGGCGTAACAGTACCCCCCCCCCTTGGGTCTCCCCCTCTTCTTGGGGCCAAAGAACCTGAGGAAAAAAAACTCAATTTTTCCGTGATGAGGTCCGATGCAAATTAGGAGGGGTTCTGTGTGGAAACGTACGAGACAGTCCAATCTTTTATTGTAAAAACAATAGATGTAGAGGGGTCTGGCGAGACTGGTCACAGGAACGTAGAACCTGTTGATGAGAGAGGCCAAAAAAAATTTTCCTGCAGATCCGGAATCCAAAAAGAGCATAGCAGTGAAGGAGAAGGTAGAGGCAGATATCCGCACAGGCACAGTAAGGCGTGGAGAAGCAGAGTTGACATCAAGAACTGTGTCACCTTTGTGCGGAGTCAGCGTACGTCTTTCCAGGCGGGGAGGACGGATAGGACAATCCTTCAGGAAGTGTTCGGTACCGGCATAGTACAGGCAAAGATTCTCCATGCGGCGTCGTGTCCTCTCTTGAGGTGTCAAGCAAGACCGGTCAACTTGCATAGCCTCCGCGGCGGGAAGCACAGGAACAGATTGCAGAGGACCAGAGGAGAGAGGAGCCGGAGAGAAAAAACGCTTCGTGCGAACAAAGTCCATATCCAGGCGGAGCTCCAGACGCCATCCGGAAGAACGCATGTCAATGCGAGTGGCTAGATGAATGAGTTCATGTAGGTCAGCAGGAGTCTCTCGTGCGGCCAGAACATCTTTAATGTTGCTGGATAGGCCTTTTTTAAAGGTCGCGCAGAGAATCTCACTATTCCAGGACAACTCGTAAGCAAGAGCACGGAACTGAATGGCGTACTCGCCAACGGAAGAAACACCCTGGGCCAGGTTCAGCAGGGCAATCTCGGCTGAAGAAGCTCGGGCAGGTTCCTCAAAGACACTTCGAATTTCCGAGAAGAAGGAGTGTACAGAGGCAGTGACGGGGTCATTGCGGTCCCAGAGCGGTGCGGCCCATGACAGGGCTTTTCCAGACAGAAGGCAGAACACGAAAGCCACCTTAGACCTTTCAGTAGGAAACTGGTCCGACATCATCTCCAAGTGCTGGGAACATTGCGAAAGAAAGCCACGGCAATACTTAGAGTCCCCATTAAATTTGTCCGGCAAGGACAGGCGGAGGCTAGGAGTGGCCACTCGCTGCGGAGGAGGTGCAGGAGCTGGCGGAGGAGAAGATTGCTGGAGAAGTTGCGACTGAAGTTGGTGCGAAATGGTGGACATTTCCGACAGCTGACGGGTTAGAAGGGCGATCTGTCGGGCTTGCTGGGCGGCCACCGTGGTGAGGTCAGCGACAACTGGCAGAGGAACTTCAGCGGGATCCATGGCCGGATCTACTGTCACGATGCCGGCTGGCAGGTAGTGGATCCTCTGTGCCAGAGAGGGATGGCGAGGTCCGCGCTAGTGGACCGGTTCTAAGCCACTACAGGTTTTCACCAGAGCCCGCCGCAAAGCGGGATGGTCTTGCTGCGGCGGTAGTGACCAGGTCGTATCCACTAGCAACGGCTCACCTCTCTGGCTGCTGAAGATGCTGAAGATAGGCGCGGTACAAGGGAGTAGGCAGAAGCAAGGTCGGACGTAGCAGAAGGTCGGGGGCAGGCGGCAAGGATCGTAGTCAGGGGCAACGGCAGGAGGTCAGGAACACGGACTAGGAACAGACAAGGGAACGCTTTCACTAGGCACAAGTGCAACAAGATCCGGCAAGGGAGTGCAGGGGAAGTGAGGTGATATAGGGAAGTGCACAGGTGGGAGCCAATTAAGCTAATTGGGAAGATTGGGCCAGGCACCATCATTGGTGCACTGGCCCTTTAAATCGCAGAGACCCGGCGCGCGCGCGCCCTAGGGAGCGGGGCCGCGCGCGCCGGGACAGGACCGAGGGAGAGCGAGTCAGGTACGGGGGCCGGGGTGCGCATCGCGAGCGGGCGCTATCCGCATCGCGAATCGCATCCCGGCTGAAGGCGGGACCGCAGCGCACCCGGTCAGTGGATCTGACCGGGGCGCTGCAACAACGAAGATGAAGCGAGCGCTCCGGGGAGGAACGGGGACCCGGAGCGCTCGGCGTAACAAGACCCCACTGCTGACACAAATACATTAAAAAAGCAAGGCTACATTTTGGCGAAATGAACTTGAGTAAGCCAAAATCCTTCTTAGAAAACGTCTTTTGGACAGATGAGACCAAGATAAATCTTTTTGGTAAAGCACATTATTCCACAGTTTACCAAAAATGGAATGAGGCCTGCAAAGAAAAGAACACAGTACCTACAGTGAAATATGGTGTAGGTTCAATGATGTTTTGGGGTTGTTTTGCTGCCTCTGGCACTGGGTGCCTTGAATGTGTGCAAGGCATCATGAAATCTGAGGATTACCAACGGATTTTGGGTTGTACAGCACAGTGTCAGAAAGCTGGGTTTGTGACCAAGATCTTGGGTCTTCAAGCAGGACAATGACCCCAAACATACGTCAAAAAGCACCCAGAAATGGATGGCAACAAAGCGCTGGAGAGTTCTGAAGTGGCCAGCAATGAGTCCAGATCTAAATCCCATTGAACAACTGTGGAGAAATCTTAAAATTGCTGTTGGGAAAAGGTGCCCTTCCAATAAGAGAGACCTGGAGCAGTTTGCAAAGGAAGAGTGGTCCAACATTCCGGCTGAGAGGTGTAAGAAGCTTATTGATGGTTATAGGAAGCGACTGATTTCAGTTATTTTTTCCAAAGGGTGTGCAACCAAATATTAAGTTAAGGGTGCCAATAATTTTGTCCAGCACATTTTTGGAGTTTGGTGGGACATTATGTCCAATTTTACTTTTTCCTCCCTTTTTTGGTTTAGTTCCAATACACACAAAGGGAATAAACATGTGTATAGCAAAACATGTTACTGCAATCCTTTTCTGTGGGAAACACTTCATTTTCTAGAAAAATTTCAGGGGTGCCAACATTTACTGCTATGACTGTATGAATAAATTCTGGTTTTACCTTCATGTGGACAGTTTCTTATTATTATCTTCCCCAGCAGAAATGTTAGCCAAGTGCTGGATTAACCCTTTAATGCCACTGGAGAAAGTGAACTGGAAAGAAACTTTGCCTGCGTCTGTCTTCCCTTCTTTCACCACTCTTTCCAGCCTTATACCTGTGGCATTGGCTCACTTACAAGTAGGGTTGCCACTAGAGATGAGCAAAGTTACAATGATTCGATTCGTCACAAACTTCTTGGCTCGGCAGTTGCTGACTTTAGCCTGCATAAATTAGTTCAGCTTTCAGGTGCTCCGCTGGGCTGGAGACTCTCTCCTATGACTGTATCCACATTTCCAGCCCACCGGAACACCTGAAAGCTGAACTAATTTATGCAGGCTAAAGTCAGCAACTGCCGAGCCGAGAAGTGCGTGACAAATCGAATCACTGTAACTTCACTCATCTCTAGTTTCCACCTTTCTTGCAAAAATAAAATAAAAATACAGGTGTGATGGACTGACTCCGCCAATAGTGACTTCTCCTTCCCGATGACAAGCCCCAGCATATCTCAGGCAATATCCCAAGGCAGAACTAGAGATTATTGCATCCTTGTATCCAAAGAACCAGGCAACACCAGTCTTCAGGTATAAAATCAGAACTCTTTATTGTGGAACAAGTGTCTTCTTTTATAGGAAGGACATCACAGGGGCAAGGGTCAGTAAGGACAATACAGGTGACAGTGAGTCTGGGAGATAATCCAATAAAGGTGATTAGCTCTTCCTATACAGTGCCTTGAGTGCAAAAGGTGGAGGTATGCAGAAGTCGGACTGTGTGCAAAAAGGAGAAGCATGTGTAGAATTAGTGTATTGTACAAAAGGTGAACCGTGTGCAAAAGTGGACCATGTGCAAAATGTGAACCATGTGCAAAAGGTGTATTGTGTAAAGGAGGTGGACAGTGTGCAAAAGGTAGACCATGTGCAAAAAGGTGTATTGTGCACAGAAAGTGGACCGTGTGCAGAAGGTGTATGAAAACAGTAAATAAAAGTATTTTAACTCTGAGCTTTATGTTACTGGACAACATCAACTGAGGTACAAATAGTGATGTCCTAAAGTCCATCCAGGTAGGTAGGGTGACTCTAGGATCCGTCACAACAGGCATGCTCATTTGCATAATTATATATGTGCTACATCACAGGATACACATGTGGGGGAAGCTTTGCCCTATAACTTTTTTTTTTTTATCTTATACGGGCCTGTATAAGAGCTAATTTTTGGCACCTTGATCTGTAGTTTTTTTTAACATTACCATTTTTGTTTTGATGTGACTTTTTGATAGTTTTTTTAATTTTTTTTAAAATTAAATTCAAGAGTTGTGGTTAGTTATTAACTACAACTCCCAGCATGCCCTGATCCAGCCTGTGGCTCCACAGCGGCCCCAAATGAAACTACAAACTACAACTTCCAGCATGTTGGACTATATAGTCGTATATAGTATGGGTCAGTGTTTCCCAACCTGGGGTGCCTCCAGCTGCTGCAAGGCTACAACTCCCAGCATGTTGGACTATATAATAATATATAGTATGGGTGAGTGTTTCCCAACCAGGGGTGCCTCCAGCTGTTGCAAAACTACAACTCCCAGCATGCCCAGAAACGGCTGTCCGGGCATGCTGGGAATTGTACTTTTGCAACAGCTGGAGGCACCCTGGTTGGGAAACACTGGTATAGGGTGCAACATTCTGGGAGTTGGAGGAATCCTTGAATTAATACCGACCATTGCATTGCTGGTATTTTTTTTTTTTATATAAAAATACCGGCAAGGTGGCCAAAAGACGGCTAGGTGGCAACCCTACTTACAAGAGGCTGGGGAGCTTCTCAGTGCAGATACATACATACACATACACACACACACACACACACACACAGTAAGGCCCCTTTCATACTACAGGTATCACCTTTTTTACTTAACGGATAAAATAAAATAAAAAATGGATGCAATCACTGGTAATAACGGATGATAACTGATGACCATCGTCTGTTATTTTTAATGTTTTTTTCTTTAAAAACCTGATGTTGTTCATCCGTTATCAACAGTTACATCCGTGTTTTTTTTTTAAATCAGGTTTTTAACCCTTTTTTGTAAAGCTGTACTGAGCATGCTCAGTACAAAAAAACGGATGTTCAAAAATCTGACAATAACTGATAATGGATGTTTTTTTTTTTTTTTTTAACATCCGGTTCCCATAGAATTAAATGTTAACTTTTAACGTCCGGTTTTTCACAATTTTTTTTACCAGACCAAAAATTAGTTCATGCACCGTCTTTTGCGTGGGCAATAATAACTGACATTAGTAAAAACGGACATGACTGATGCAAAAGGATGTCCGAAAAAATCCCATTGACAAGAATGGGATTTTTTGACGGATGTTTTCAGGACTTTTTGCCAGGAGTAATAAGGGTGCATTCACACGGCTGTCTGTCACAGTTTTTTTTTATCCCCGTTTCGGTTCTGTTCTTGCAGGCTGTAAACGGATTAAAAACGGTATAAAAAAAATCCCATTCATGTCAATGGGATTTTTTTTAACAATCCGTTTACATCCGTTTGTACCTGTCTGCAGTCTGCACTCATTTCCGGTTTTTGATGCAGAAAAAAGGGCATGTGCAGTATTTTTTCTTCTATCAAAGAAACGGAAGAAAAAAACGGATACAGTAAATAGCAAATTTAACACTGAAGTCCATAGAAAAGGGATGAGCCTTTAACGTCATCCGTTTGAATCTGTTTTTACTTCTGAGCATGCTCAGAACCAAAAAAAATTTTTGGGGGGTTTATTAACTGAACAATAATGGATCCAAACAGATAACATCCATTTGCATCCGTTATTGTCCGTTTTTTTAGTTTTTTTTAAAGTCTATTTTTATTTTTGATGAGAGAAGAATGGGACGGGTCTAGACGGCCGTGTGAACGCAGCCTTAAAAAACTGTTTAAAAAAAAATCCCATTCATGTCAATGGGATTTTTTTCCAATCCGTTAGCACCTGTCTGCACTCATTTCCAATTTTTTGATGACAGAAAAAACTTTTTTCAAAAAAACTAAAGAAAAAAAACCAGATACAGTAAATTTAACATTGAAATCTATGGAAAACGGATGAGCCTTTAAGGTCATCCTTTTTTCAATCCGTTCTACTTCTGAGCATGCTAAAAAAAACAACTGAGTTTCTTTTTTTTTTTCAGGCTGAGGAGTTGTAGTCTTCAGTGTGAAAGGGGCCTAACGCTGCGTTCACACGGCCATCTAGACCTGTCCCGTTCTCCTGTAAAAAAAAAACGGACTTAAAAAAAGAAAAACAGACAATAACGGATACAAACGGATTTTATCCCTTTGTATCCGTTATTGTTCAGTTAATAAACAAAAAATAAAAAATGAATGCATGCTCAGAAGTAAAAACGGATGACAGAGGCTCATCCATTTTCCATAGACTTCAATGTTAAATTTACTATATCCGTTGTTTTTTTTTTCTTCCTTCAAAAAAAAATTCAAATGAGTGCAGACGGGTACAAACAGATGTAAACGGATTATAAAATAATCCCACTGACATGAATGGGATTTTTTTAACCCCTTCCCGCAGAATGTCATATATAAACGCCGGGTTGTGCAGTGCGTTCGCGCATCCCGACGTTTATAAAAGACGTTCAGTTAACTCGGCGATGCGCAGCATCGCACGGGTTAACCAGCAGAAGTCCCGCTGTTTCCAGCAGGGGACAACTTCTGCTTCACCCCCCAGGACCATCCATTGATGGTCCTGGTCAGTGATCACTGTGATTGGTCCCTGTGGACCAATCACAGTGACCTGGGGTGAAAGTTCAGATCCCCCGCACTGCCCGCCCCTGGAAGTCGGGCAGTGCGGGGGACGATGGCTGCGGGGACCTGCGGCATAGGAGGGGAACACGTGGGGACCGCGGCCTTACCTGGAGCAGCGGCGGGACCGGCCACGTGGACGAGCAGCGACGGGACCGGCAGGTAAGTATATGGTCCTCAGAGGCAGCAGTGAAGATCTTCACTGCTGCTTCTAGGAGTCTGAAAACTACAACTCCCAGCATGCCTAGACAGCCTTTGGCTGTCTGGGCATTCTGGGAGTTGTAGTTTTGCAACATCTGGAGGGCCCCAGTTTGGAGACCATTGTATAATGGTCTCCAATCTGTACTCTTCCAGCTGTTGCAAAACTACAACTCCCAGCATGCACTGACTGTCCAGGCATGCTGGGAGTTTTAGTTCAGCAACATCTGGCCCTTCAGATGTTGCCGAACTACAACTTGCAGCATGCCCTTCAGCTGTCTGGGCATGCTGGGAGTTGTAGTTTTGCAACAACTGGAGACACACTGGTTGGGAAACATTGTCTGTTTCTAACTCAGTGTTTCCTAACCTGTGTGCCTCCAGTTGTTGCAAAACTATAACTCCAAGCATGCACTAACAGACCATGCATGCTGGGAGTTGTGGTTTTGCAACAGCTGGTGCACCCCCCCCTGTGAATGTACAGGGTACATTCACATGGGCGAGGGTTTTACAGTGGGTTTCTCGCTGCAAATTTGAGATGCCGCAAATTTTGCGCTGGGAAACTCGCTGTAATCCCCCGCCCGTGTGACTGTACCCTAAAAACACTACACTACACTACACTAACACAAAATAAAATAAAAAGTTAAAAACACTACATATACACATACCCCTACACAGCCCCGCTCCCCCAATAAGAACGTCCGGTACACCACTGTTTCCAAAGCAGAGCCTCCAGCTGTTGAAAAACAACAACTCCCAGTATTGACGGACAGCCGTTGACTGTCCAAGCATGCTGGGAGTTTTGCAACAGCTGGAGGTACCCTGTTTGGGAATCACTGGCGTAGAATACCCCTATGTCCACCCCTATGCAAATCCCTCATTTAGGCCTCAAATGCACATGGCGCTCTCACTTTGGAGCCCTGTCGTATTTCAAGGCAACAGTTTAGGGCCACATATGGGGTATCGCCGTACTCGGGAGAAATTGCGTTACAACGTTTGGGGGGCTTTTTCTTCTTTAACCCTTCATGAAAAGGAAATGTTGGGGTCTACACCAGAATGTTAGTGTAAAAAATTTAATTTTTTTACACTAACATGATGATGTTGCCCTATACTTTACATTTTCACAAGAGGTAAAAGGGAAAAAAGCCCCCCAAAATTTGTAACCCAATTTCTCCCGACTACGGAGATACCCCATATGTGGGCGCAAAGTGCTCTGGGGGCGCACAACAAGGCCCAGAAGGGAGAGTGCACCATGTACATTTGAGGTGATTTGCACAGGGGTGGCTGATTGTTACAGCAGTTTTGACAAACGCAAAAAAAACTAAACCCCACATGTGACCCCATTTCGGAAACGACACCCCTCACGGAATGTAATGAGGGGTGCAGTGAGAATTTACCCCTCACAGGTGTCTGACGGATCTTTGGAACAATGGTCCGTGAAAATAAAAACTTGTACAGCCCACTGTTCCAAAGATCTGTCAGACACCAGTGGGGGGCAAATGCTCACTGTACCCCTTGTTACGTTCATCAAGGGGTCTAGTTTCCAAAATAGTATGCCATGTGTTTTTTTTTGCTGTTCTGGCACCTTAAGGGCTTCCTAAATGCGACATGCCCCCCGAGCAAAATTTGCTCTCAAAAAGCCAAATATGACTCCTTCTCTTCTGAGCATTGTAGTTCGCCCATAGTGCACTTCAGGTCAACTTATGGGGTACCTCCATACTCAGAAGAGAAGGGGTTACAAATATTGGGGGGTATTTCCTGCTATTAACCCTTGGAAAAATGTGAAATTTGGGGGGAAACACCCATTTTAGTGAAATTTTTTTTTTTTTTTTTTACATACGCAAAAGTCGTGAAACACCTGTGGTGTATTAAGGCTCACTTTATTCCTTTTTACATTCCTCAAGGGGTCTAGTTTCCAAAATGGTATGCCATGTGAGGGTTTTTGCTGTTCCGGCACCATAGGGGCTTCTTAAATGCAACATTCCCCCCAAAAACCATTTCAGAAAAACGTACTCTCCAAAATCCCCTTATCGCTCCTTCCCTTCTGAGCCCTCTACTGCACCCGCCGAACAATTTACATAGACATATGAGGTATGAGCTTACTAAAGAGAAATTGGGCTACAAATATAAGTATACATTTTCTCCTTTTACCCCTTGTAAAAATTCAAAAATTGGGTCTACAAGAACATGCGAGTGTAAAAAATGAAGATTGTGAATTTTCTCCTTCACTTTGCTTCTATTCCTGTGAAACACCTAAAGGGTTAAAATGCTGACTGAATGTCATTTTTAATACTTTGGGGGGTGCAGATTTTATAATGGGGTCTTTTGTGGGGTATTTCTAATATAAAGACCCTTCAAATCCACTTCAAACCTGAACTGATCCCTGAAAAATAGTGAGTTTGAAAATTTTGTGAAAAATTGGAAAATTGCTGCTGAACTTTGAAGCCCTCTGATGTCTTCCAAAAGTAAAAACTTGTCACTTTTATGATGCAAACATAAAGTAGACATATTGTATATGTGAATAAAACATTTTCTTATTTGTAATATACATTTTCCTTACAAGCAGAGAGCTTCCAAGTTAGAAAAATGCTAAATTTTAAAATTTTTCATCAAATTTTAGGATTTTTCACAAGGAAAGGATGCAATTTACCACAACATTTTACCATCAAGTTAAAGTAGAATATGTCACGAAAAAACAATCTTGGAATCAGAATGATAACTAAAAGCATTCCAGAGTTATTAATGTTTAACCCCTTAAGGACGCAGCCATTTTACACCTTAGGACCCAGCCATTTTGTGCACATCTGACCACTGTCACTTTAAACATTAATAACTCTGGAATGCTTTTAGTTATCATTCTGATTCCGAGACTGTTTTTTTGTGACATATTCTACTTTAACTTAGTGGTAAAATTTTTTGATAACTTGCATCCTTTCTTGGTGAAAAATCCCAAAATTTGATGAAAAATTTGCAAATTTTGCATTTTTCTAACTTTGAAGCTCTCTGCTTGTAATGAAAATGAATATTCAAAATATTATTTTTTTTATTCACATATACAATATGTCTACTTTATATTTGCATCATAAAATTTACGAGTTTTTACTTTTGGAAGACACCAGAGGGCTTCAAAGTTCAGCAGTAATTTTCCAATTTTTCACAAAATTTCCAAAATCACAATTTTTCAGGGACCAGTTCAGGTTTGAAGTGAATTTGAAGGGTCTTCATCTTAGAAATACCCCACAAATGACCCCATTATAAAAACTGCACCCCCCAAAGTATTCAAAATGACATTCAGTCAGCATTTTAACCCTTTAGGTGTTTCACAGGAATAGCAGCAAATTGAAGGAGAAAATTCACAATCTTCATTTTTTACACTCGCATGTTCTTGTAGACCCAATTTTTGAATTTTTACAAGGGCTAAAAGGATAAAATTTATACTTATATTTGTAGCCCAATTGCTCTCGAGTAAGCACATACCTCATATGTCTATGTAAAGTGTTCGGCGGGCGCAGTAGAGGGCTCAGAAGGGAAGGAGCGACAAGGGGATTTTGGAGCGTATGTTTTTCTGAAATGGTTTTTGGGGGGCTTGTTGCATTTAGGAAGCCCCTATGGTGCCAGAACAGGAAAAAAAAACACATGGCATACCATTTTGGAAACTATACCCCTTGAGGAACGTAACAAGGAATAAAGTGAGCCTTAATACCCCACAGGTGTTTCACGACTTTTGCATATGTAAAAAATTTTTTTTTTAAATTTCAATAAAATGTGTGTTTCCCCCAAAATTTCACATTTTTGCAAGGGTTAATAGCAGAAAATACCCCCCAAAATTTGTAACCCCATCTCTTCTGAGTATATAGGTACCCCATAAGTTGACCTGAAGCGCACTACGGGCGAACTACAATGCTCAGAAGAGAAGGAGTCATATTTGGCTTTTTGAGAGCAAATTTTGCTCGGGGGCATGTCGCATTTAGGAAGCCCCTATGGTGCCAGGACAGCAAAAAATACCCACATGCCATACCATTTTGGAAACTAGACCCCTTGAGGAACGTAACAAGGAATAAAGTGAGCCTATAACTCCCAGCATGCACTGACAGACCATACATGCTGGGAGTTGTAGTTATGCAACAGCTGGAGGCACACTGGTTGCGAAACACTGAGTTAGGTAACAAACTCGGTTTTACAACCAATGTGTCTCCAGCTGTTGCAAAACTGCAACAATCAGCATGCATTGACAGTCAAAGGGCATGCTGAGAGTTGTAGTTTTGCAACAGCTGGAGGCACACTGCTACAACTCCCAACATGCCCTTTGGTAGTCTGTGCATGCTGGGAGTTGTAGTTATGCAACAGTGAATGCACACTTTTCCATTGAAAAAATGTGCCTCCAGCTGTTGCAAAACTACAACCCCAGAATGCAAAGACTACCAAAGGGCATGCTGGGAGTTGTAGTTGGAGGCCAGCTGTTGCAAAACTACAATGCCCTTTGGCTTTGCATGCTGCGAGTTGTTGCTAAGCAACAGTAGGCGGTGAACAGGACTCACCTCCTGCTGTATCCTGCCGCCGCTGAATCCTGCCCCAGGGACCGATCATGCTGATCCCGAGGGGTCCCCCGCCGGACCAGGGCAAGATAGGAGACCCCCGCCGGTGCCGATCTCCGCCGTGATTGCAGGGCCGTGATTGTTCGGTCATGGGGGACATGGGGGGCGTCCCCCCTGGGCGATATGCCGGGATGGCTGTTGATAGATAGATATCAGCCGTCATCCCGTTCCGATCACCGTGTCCGGAGACGCGGTGATCCAGGAAAGCTGCGCCGTAAATGGCTCTGTGCGCTAAGCACTTCTTAGAAGCGCTGTACATTTAAGGCGCATGTCAATAATGGGAGGGGTGTTGGGTGGGGACTTTAGGATGCCAATGCGCATGTGCAAAGTAAAAACAGCATATGGTTTCCTGTATGGAACCGTATACATGTGCGTTTCCCATTGACGTCCATGTTAAAAAAAAAGTATGCAATTGCAGTACAGTTTTTAAACCGGTGACAAAACCGTGGTCAACTAATTTGCACATGCACATTTAGCATCCTTAAGTTCCACCCAATACCCCTCCCATTAAAAATGGACAAAAATTTGTATTTTTTTATTATAAAAACGGATGGAACCGTATGCACTTTTAAAACAGTATACAGTTTAAAAACACATTCGGTTTACTTTTTCCCATACGTTTCCATCCGTTTTTTGCCATATAGTTTTCTTTAGAAAAACTGATTGGAAACAGTATGGCAAAACCATGGTGTGAACGAGTCACGGAGAGCGTGTGAAGCAGAGCGGCGGCGGCGGCGGGCGGCTCCGGTGCGGTTTCCTGTGCCGCTGCTATAGTAACAGGTAGCTCCGAGGGTTCACTAAAGTGTAATGATGAGCAAGGAGCCGAGCCGTAAATATTTCATGAGGGGGCGTGTCCCGCGGAGACAGAGCTGCTCATTGGCTGAACAGCTGGAGGCGAGGCTAAGGAAACCGGAGCCCAGCTGCGCTCAGCTATGAGAAGCCCGGGGTAGCTCCTGACTGCTCAGCTGCGGAGCAGTCAGTGTGTGAGGGGCTGCAGCCCGAGGAAGGAAACCTCGTCACCGGTGAAGAGCGGAAAATGGCGTTTGTGAGTAATGGAATAGAGAGAGAGGCGGACGAGGTACGACCACTATGTGTCTGTCAGTGTGTGCGTCCGAGAAATCTCCATATATGTACGTGTTTTCAGTAACCAGGATAGGTGCAGTCCCGCAGCTCACAGGTTAATATTGGCAGCTGAATGAGAATGGAGCAAATGAGCTGTCACACAATAATGTCCCCTGCATTTCCTCCCGCCACTCTGTACTATGGAGCTGTGTGCGTAATGATGGGCACATGGGGGCTAACAGGTGGCATCTAGGTGTTGCGGATGTGGTTACTATGGCAATGGCCAACTCGTGCACTCGGATGGATCGCCAGGCACTATGTGCCAACCCCATGGCCATGACTCTAGTATAGGTGAGCTGTCTTCTGACGATCTGGTCATGGTAACACATAGGAGCCGAACATAGAGATGGCATATCCTAAACCCTTATCAAAAATGGCAAGAAAGCAGAGTAGGCACTGGCCATAAGAGCGTGTTACGGATGGCCACCATTATTTCATCCCAGCAAAATATATCATCATGGATTTCCTATGTGCTCCTCATATAGGCTACGAAATCCAGGGAAGGAGCAATGCTGCTATGGTGTGCGCAATTCTATATAATGCAAAGGAACAGTCTGATCCACAGGTGTATGCTACCATGTATATTATGTAAGCTATGCCTAGAAGACATGATGGGTTCCTGCATGGCAACCTGTGGCGCACAAGGGTTCCTGCATGGCAACCTGTGGCGCACAAGGGTTCCTGCATGGCAACCTGTGGCGCACAAGGGTTCCTGCATGGCAACCTGTGGCGCACAAGGGTTCCTGCATGGCAACCTGTGGCGCACAAGGGTTCCTGCATGGCAACCTGTGGCGCACAAGGGTTCCTGCATGGCAACCTGTGGCGCACAAGGGTTCCTGCATGGCAACCTGTGGCGCACAAGGGTTCCTGCATGGCAACCTGTGGCGCACAAGGGTTCCTGCATGGCAACCTGTGGCGCACAAGGGTTCCTGCATGGCAACCTGTGGCGCACAAGGGTTCCTGCATGGCAACCTGTGGCGCACAAGGGTTCCTGCATGGCAACCTGTGGCGCACAAGGGTTCCTGCATGGCAACCTGTGGCGCACAAGGGTTCCTGCATGGCAACCTGTGGCGCACAAGGGTTCCTGCATGGCAACCTGTGGCGCACAAGGGTTCCTGCATGGCAACCTGTGGCGCACAAGGGTTCCTGCATGGCAACCTGTGGCGCACAAGGGTTCCTGCATGGCAACCTGTGGCGCACAAGGGTTCCTGCATGGCAACCTGTGGCGCACAAGGGTTCCTGCATGGCAACCTGTGGCGCACAAGGGTTCCTTCATGGCAACCTGTGGCGCACAAGGGTTCCTGCATGGCAACCTGTGCCCCGCACAAGGGTTCCTGCATGGCAACCTGTGCCCCGCACAAGGGTTCCTGCATGGCAACCTGTGCCCCGCACAAGGGTTCCTGCATGGCAACCTGTGCCCCGCACAAGGGTTCCTGCATGGCAACCTGTGCCCCGCACAAGGGTTCCTGCATGGCAACCTGTGCCCCGCACAAGGGTTCCTGCATGGCAACCTGTGTCACATGAACTAATAATGCAAATTGTGTGTCATCATTTGCACAGTGATTCTCTCTGGTCGCCGCGCAGCAGCTGCTCTTCCAGATCTGTTTCGAACAAAGTTAAATCACAAGGGATGGAAATGTGTTTTTTTCCAGCAGATAACGCATGTAACCCGTAATAATGCGGAATCATTTGGGAGCAGTTTGTCTTCTGATCACAGTTGTCAGGGTGATGTGACACACCGGAGAAGTAATCATACATATTGGGCATTGCTGGCCATGTTAGATACACACAACAATATGCTCTGTGCTTTTCTCCCTGAGAACATGTACCAGCCTTGCTTTTTAATATTTTTCTTTTTGGTGTTCATCCAAGTAACAGCCATATGCATAAATAAAGCATACAAAATGCATTACATGGAAGTGGCTGAGATTCTAAATGCTTTCTACCAGTGCTTGACTGAAGCTATAATAAAAGTATATGCAACCTCATAATATACTATATGGTTCCAAGTATTCTGACGCTTACACATTCTACCAGCAGGAGCTTTTAGGGCATTTTAAATCCATTGGTGTTAATTTGGAGTTGGCTCCCCTCTTTAAAGTTATAACAGCCTTCACTCCTTTAGGAAGACTTTCTACCAGATTTTGCATGGTGTCCATACATCTAGAAGGAGCCTGCGGGAACACCCTGACTTGGAGAGTTAAAGGAGAACTCCAGAATATAAAAATTGTCCCCCATACTACCGGCAGTAAAAAAATAAAGATGTACATACCTTCCTTTGCTCCCCCGGGGCCTCAGATAACAGTCTCCGGTCTTAGCCGCGATCCTCTTCCTGGTTGCTGGTGGTCGGCGAGTCATACTGCACTCAGCCAATCACCGGCCGCAGTGAAGTCCCCACTTGGCTGGCGATAGGCTGAGCGACAGTGTGACGTTTTCGGCCCCAGCAGCAGGTGCCGTGTGGTGAAGAATTTTGTGTCTTGAAGCGTTCTCACACTGCCGCTCAGCCTATCACCGGCCGAGTTGGGACTTCACTGCGGCTGGTGATTGGCTAAGCACAGTGTGACTCGCCGACCACCGGCAACCAGGAAGAGGATCGTGGTGGAGACCGGAGCCGGTTACCGGAGGCCCAAGGGGAGCTAAGGAAGCTATGTACATCTTTATATCTATATATATCTGCCGGCAGTATGGAGGACCTTTTTTATCTTCTGGAGTTCTCCTTTAAGGAGATTGGCACCTGACCTAAAAACCCTTTTACACTGCCCCCTCCACATGTTTTGCTACAGATGTAGCTTTATCAAGAGGCAAGGGGGCACTCTTGATAAAGCTACATCTGTGGCGAAATGTGGAGGGGGCAGTGTCAAAGTGTTTTTAGGTCAGGTGCCAATGTCTTTACAGGGGTACTCCAGTGGAAAACTTTTTTTATTTTAAATCAACTGGTGCTAGAAAGTTGAACAGATTTGTAAATTACATCTATAAAAAAAAAAATGTTTACCCTTCTTCCAATACATTTTATGGGCTGTATACTACAGAGGAAATGCTTTTCTTTTTGGATTTCTTTTCTGTCACAACCACAGTGCTCTCTGCTGACCTCTGCTGTCCATTTTAGGAGCTGTCCACAGCAGCATATGTTTGCTATGGAGATTTTCTCCTGCTCTGGATAGTTCCAAAAATGGACAGAGATGTTTGCAGAGAGCACTGTGGTCATGACATCAGAGAAATCCAAAAAGAAAAGCATTTCTTCTGTAGTATACAGCCCATAAAATGTATTGGAAGGGTAAACATTTTTTTTTTTTTTTTTTTTTTTTTTTTTTTTTTTTTTTATATAGAAGTAATTTACAAATCTGTTTTACTTTCTGGCCCCAGTTGATTTAAAAAAAATTTCTACGAGAGTACCCCTTTAACTCTCCAAGTCAGGGGTATTCCTGCAGGCACCTTCATATTGGTAATTTGACTGATATACTTTAGACTGGCTGGTCAGAATTGTCATCTGTACACAGGACTATATGGCACTTGTATATTTTAAACAATCACAGTGTGTGGAATAAATATTGTACTTTTAACAATCACATTTTTTAGGTGTATGGGAAGAAAGGGTAATTTTTGGATCATCTGATGATCTATAGGAATATTGGATTGTGATTAACCCTCCATATACCGGTCTCATCATTGTCTACAACATACATCCAGGAGAGCATTTGTGAGGGTAGGCACTGATTTTGGACAAGATGGCCTGGCTTAGGGTGAATTGATACCATGTTTGCGAGATCCGGCTGGGAAGTTTCGGACTGACGCCAAATCGCATTCATTTAAATGTGCCGACCAGAGTCAGTGACTCCGGTCGGCTCATTTCTGCCCCGTATCCGATTTTCATTCCGGCTACAAAAACCGGTTACAGGGCAAAAATGAGACGACCGGAGTCACTATCCCACAAACATTGTGTGAATGCACCCTTAGGCTAGGTTCACACTACGATTGAGCTTTGCTAAAGGGTGCTCTGTCACTCCACCTCTTGAAAGGACGAGTTGCGCGTAGAGAAAAAATACTGCATGTTCTATATATTTTTAAAATGAAGGACCCCAATTAAGTCAATGGGATCTGGTAGTGTCAGTTGTGCAAAGGGTCCATTTGGCTCTGTGTGGAGCCGATGGACACTGAATGGGTTATAGCACACTGGTGGTGTGCCCATAGCCCACCAATCTCCTTCTGTAGTTCATTTCAAGTGTGTGCGGGATGAGATTGAGGTCAGGGCTCTGTGTAGGACAGTCAATGGACCTTGCTTTGGGTAGCGGGGTACAGCCTCGCTGGAACAGAAAAGGGTTTCCCCAAATTGTTCTGACAAAGTTGGAAGAATACAATTTTTTTTTAAATGTTTTGGTATACTGAATTCAAGAGAAAATAAATTGTTTGCAAATCAACTGATGACAGAAGTAATTTACACATCTGTATAACTTTCTATTTCATAATCCTAAACCATCCAGTACTTATCAGCTGCTGTATGACCTGATGATAGTCTTTTGAGTCATCAGACAATGTTCACTCTGCTGCCCCCCCCCTCTTTTCACAGCAGTAGCAAATGGCTATAACAAATCTCTATGGCTATAAATGGAGATGAGCGAATTTACAGTAAATTTGATTTGTCACGAACTTCTCGGCTCGGCAGTTGATGACTTTTCCTGCATAAATTAGTTCAGCTTTCAGGTGCTCCCGTGGGCTGGAGAAGGTGGGTACAGTCCTAGGAGACCCTTTCCTAGGACTGTATCCACCTTTTCCAGCCCACCGGAGCACCTGAAAGCTGAACTAATTTATGCAGGATAAATCATCAACTGCCGAGCCGAGAAGTTCGTGACGAATCGAATTTACTGTAAACTTGCTCATCTCTAGCTATAAACTGTTCCTGAAGTGGGGATGGGGATGAGGATGATGGATGATTCCTCTGGAATTCACTTTACTTATACTAAGGGGCCTAGGCTAAAACCTGAAAATCATGCCCTTGGGATTATCCATCATCCACTAAAGTTTACAGTTGGCACAATGCAATCATGGTCGGTACTATTCCTTCACCATTTACCATACCTAGACTGTCCATCAGACCTCGCAGGTAGAGAAATTGGATCTGTCACCCCACAAACCAAGTTTTCACTTCCCTAAAATGCAGTGGTGGCATGCCTTACTCCTCTTTATCCTATGCTTGGTATTAGATTTGGTGTAAAGCTTGCATTCATTTGCTTGGCATTGGAAACACATGCCATGAAGGTCTCAGCGCACAATTTTTGGGCTGATTTTAAAGGGGTACTCCGGCCCTTATACATCTTATCCCCATCCAAATGATAGGGGAAAAGATGTCTGATCGCGGGGGTCCCGCTGCTGGGGACCCCTGCAATCTCTCATGCAGCACCCACTTGTGTGAGCTGCACGCAGCACTGGAGGCTGAGTCTCAACGTCACACGAGGGCAGAGTCGTGATGTCACGCCCCCTCCCGTAGGCTTGCATTGAGGGGCGGAGCGTGACGTCACACGGGGGCGGAGGCGTGACGTCACATCCGGTGGTCACCTGTAATCAGTCCCGGAGCGAACACTCTCCGGGGACTGATTACAAACGGGGTGCCGCGTGCAAGATCATGGGGGGTCCCCAGTGGCCTTTGGATATAGGATAAGATGTCTAAGCACCGGAGAACCCCTTTAATGCTATCAAACCCAGTATATTTTGGAACTATGCAGTTAAGTACAGCCTTGGCAACTTTTTTTGCACTATGCATCTCAGCGTTCAGATACCCTGTATTAGGACTGGGCGGTATACAGGTTCATACCGAATACCGAAATTTTTGTGCTGCACGATATGAATTTTTCCCATACTGCAATACTGGTTTGGCCCCTCCCCCTTGGGAATGAATTACCAGCCCAGCTGTCACCACATCAGGTAAATAATCATATGTGACCCGCCAGCGCTGTTCTGCTCCACCCCCCAAATCATGTTACCCGCCAGTGCTGTTCTGCTCCCCCCCCCCCACCCCCCCAATTAATTATCAGCCCAGCGGGGTACTACTCACATATGTCACCCACAAGTACTGCCCTCCTCCTCTTTGTGGCGGGCCGCCAGCGCTGAAACTCTATACTGTACACCAGTGTCTCCAACCTGCGGACCTCCAGATGTTGCAAAACTACAACTCCAAGCATGCCCGGACAGCCAACAGCTGTCCGGGCATGCTGGGAGTTGTAGTTTTGCAACAGCTGGAGGTCCGCAGGTTTGAGACCACTGCTGTACACTGTATCTCTATGCCCGGGCTGCAAAAGGTAAACAAAATAAACTAACTTACCTACGTCGGCCTCACGCTGTTCCTGGGGACTGGAACGTCTGACAGCCGTCAGCCTATCACCGGCCGCAGCGATGTTCCGCCCTGGCCAGTGATAGGTTAAGCGCACTGTCATGTAAGAACATCGCTGCGGCCGGTGATAGGCTGACGGCTGTCAGACGTTCCAGTCCCCAGGAACAGCGTGAGGCCGACGTAGGTAAGTTAGTTTATTTTGTTTACCTTTTGCAGCCCGGGCATAGAGATACAGTGTACAGCAGTGGTCTCAAACCTGCGGACCTCCAGCTGTTGCAAAACTACAACTCCCAGCATGCCCGGACAGCCAACGATGGGAGTTGTAGTTTTGCGACATCTGGAGGTCTGCAGGTTGGAGACCACTGGCGTACAGTATAGAGTTCCAGCGCTGGCGGCCCCCAACAAAGAGGAGGAGGGCAGTACTTGCGGGTGACATATGGGAGTAGTACCCCACTGGGCTGATAATTAATTGGGGGGGGGGAGCAGAACCACACTGGTGGGTAACATGATTTGGGGAGGGGAGCAGAACAGCACTCGCAGGTAAAAGGATTTGGGGGGGGGGGGGGGGGGGAGAGCAGAACAGCGCTGGCGGGTAACATGATTTGGGGGGGGGGGGGGGGGGGGGTGGCGAAAGAATTACCGTGGAACCACCATAAGTTACAAAAATGGCGTGATACACATATTTGGTCATACCGCCCAGCCCTACCCCGTTTTGTGACTTTACGTGATGTCCACTTGAGGGTTTAAGTTGCTGTGGTATCTAAACACCTCCTGTTTTCAGTAACCTCACAATTGATAGTAGAAGAGCTGAATTTCTGTGCTTTCAAAACAGATATTGCTTGAATACAGAGTCCCATAAACTTAAGTGAAATTTTGCAAAATTTAAAGACCTTCTGGAATGCAAAGTTTCTGTGGTGGAAATTGCGCTGTGGGAATGAGACAGTGGAATTCATATTGAAGATAATGCACTCTAAAATTAGCAGAATTTCCAAATGGCGTTTTTTGGTGGAAATCCCACACAGAAATTCCCCCCTACGACTGCTGGATCCTAATGGGGGAGGAGGAAACTGTGTGCTCCCGTACCCCAGCTGGTCAAACAGTGACTCCAGACGGGTCATTTTTTTTCCCCGTATCCGGTTTTCTGACCTGACCTAAAACCGTATATAGCGGTCAGAAAACCACAGCTGGGGACCCCCGTGATCTCCCTGCTGCACCTGGCATTTGTTTAGAGCGTTGGGTGCAGTGCCAGAGGCTCGTGACATCACGTCCGCGTCCTACTCGTGACATCATGGCCAAGCCCCCTCAATGCAAGTCTATGGGAGCGGGCGTTGGCATAGACTTGCATTGAGGGGGCGTGGCTGTGACTTCACGAGTGGGATGTGACCGTGACGTCATGAGCCTCTGCCTTGCATTGCCAGTCATCTTGCATGGAGTGAAGTTCACACCAGATGTCTGGGAGTCCCCAGCGGTGGAACCCCCACGATCAGACATCTTATCCCACTATCCTTTTGAATAGGGGATAAGATGTCTAGGGACGGAGTACCCCTTTAACCCCTTAAGGACCAAGGGCGTACCTGTACGCCCGTGGGAATTTCGGTCCCCGGGCGGGGATCGGGCCGGGGTGACGGCTGATATCTATCAGCAGGCACCCCGTGCAAATGCCCAGGGGGGTCATTAGACCCCCCCCCATGTCGGCGATCGGCACAAATCGCAAGTGAATTCACACTTGCGATTTGCGCCGATTCCGGGTCATACGGGTCTATGGTGACCCGGTTTCTCGGAATAGAAGGGGAATCGCGGGTGTCCTAGACACCCACGATCCCCCTGTAGCGATAGGAGTGAGGTGGCAGGGTTGCCACCCCTTCTATCTCTGCTATTGGTGGTCTAGACGCAACCATCAATAGCAGATCGGGGGCGGAGGGGTTTACTTTCGGTTTCTCCGTCCTGCCCACCCACAATAGGCGGGGCAGGACGGGGAAACTGACAGGGACTGGCGCCGAAGATCCACTTACCCATGGGCGACGGCAGCGGGTGACGATCGGCGTAAGAAGAGGACCGCGACGCAGCTTCCTGGATCCAACGGAAGCCGGTGAGTTACTTAGCAACATCTGGAGGGCTACAGTCTGAGACCACTATAGTGGTCTCTAAACTGTAACCCTCCAGATGTTGCAAAACTACAACTCCCAGCATGCCCAGACAGCAGTTTGCGGTCTGGGCATGCTGGGAGTTGTAGTTTTGCAACATCTGGAGGTCCACAGTTTGGAGACCACTGTGTTGTGGTCTCTAAACTATAGCTCTCCAGATGTTGCAAAACTGCAACTCCCAGCATGCCTTAACAGCAAACAGCTGTCTCTGCATGCTGGGAGTTATAGTTGCGATCCCTCCAGCTGTTGCATAACTATATCTGGTTGGAAAATACTGAGTTAGGTAACAGAACCTAACTGAAGGTTTTCCAACCAGCTGTTGCAAAAGTACAACTCCCAGCATGCACGGTCTGTCAGTACATGCTGGGAGTTGTAGTTTTGAAACAGCTGGAGGTTTGCCCCCCCCCCCCCCATGTGAACGTACAGGGTACATTCACACTGGCGAATTTACTGTAAATTTTCTGCTTCAAGTATGAGCTGTGGCAAATTTTTAACCGCAGCGCAAACTCCTAGCGGTAAATTCACTGTAAACCCAATGTACCCTAAAAACACTACACTACATTTACACCCCCTTACACTGTCCCCCTAATAAAAAATAAAAAAACGTATCGTACGGCAGTGTTTCCAAAACAGAGCCTCCAGCTGTTGTAAAACAACAACTCCCAGCATTTCCTGACAGCCACTTACTGTCCAGGCATGCTGGGAGTTTAGCAACAGCTGGAGGCACCCGGTTTGGGAATCACTGGCGTAGAATACCCCTATGTCCACCCCTGTGCAATCCCTAATTTAGTCCTCAAATGTGCATGGCGCTCTCTCACTTCAGAGCCCTGTCGTATTTCAAGGAAACAGTTTAGTGCCACATATGGGGTATCTCCGTACTCGGGAGAAATTGCGTTACTAATTTTGGGGGCTTTTTTTCCTTTTACCCCTTATCAAAAAGAAAAGTTGGGGTCTAAACCAGCCTGTTAGTGTAAAAAAAAAAAAAATTTTTTTTTACACTAACATGCTGGTGTTGTCCTTTACTTTTTATTTTCACGGGAGGTAAAAGGAAAAAAAAAAGACCCCCAAAATTTGTAACGCAATTTCTCCTGAGTATGGAGATACCCCATATGTGGGCGTAAAATGCTCTGCGGACGCACAACAAGGCTCAGGAGTGACAGCGCACCATGTACATTTGAGGCCTAAATTGGTGATTTGCACAGGGGTGGCTGATTTTACAGCGGTTCTGACATAAACCCCAAAAAATAAATACCCACATGTGACCCCATTTTGGAAACGACACCCCTCACGGAATGTAACAAGGGGTATAGTGAGCCTGTACACCCCACAGGTGTTTGACAAATTTTCATTAAAGTTGGATGGGAAAATGAAAGAAAAATTGTTTTCACTAAAATGCTGGTATCACCCTAAATTTTTCATTTTCACAAGGGAAAATAAAAAAAGCCCCCCAAAATTTGTAACCCAATTTCTTCTGAGTAAGAGCATACCCCATATGTGGATGTAAAGTGCTCTATGGGTGCACTACAATGCTCAGAAGAGAAGGAGCGCCATTGGGATTTTGAAGAGAAAATTTGTCCGGAATTGAAGGGCACTTGTGTTTACAAAGCCCCCATGGTACCAGAACAATGGACCCCCCCCCCATATGTGACCCCATTTGGAAACTACACCCCTCATGTAATGTAATAAGGGGTACAGTGAGCATTTACGCCCCACAGGTGTCTGACAGATTTTTGGAACAGTGATCCGTGAAAATGAAAAATGTAATTATCCATTTGCACAGCCCACTGTTCCAAAGATCTGTCAAACGCCAGTGGGGTGTAAATGCTCACTGCACCACTTATTAAATTCTGTGAGGGGTGTAGTTTCCAAAAGGGGGGGTCACATGTGGGGGGGGGGGTCCACTGTTCTGGCACCACGGGGGGCTTTGTAAATGCACATGGCCCCTGACTACCATTCCAAACGAATTCTCTTTCCAAAAGCTCAATGGTGCTCCTCCTCTTCTGAGCATTGTAGTTCGCCCGTAGTGCACTTCAGGTCCACTTATGGGGTACCTCCATACTCAGAAGAGATGGGGTTACAAATTTTGGGGGGTATTTTCTGCTATTAACCCTTGCAAAAATGTGAAATTTGGGGGGAAGCACACATTTTAGTGAAATTTGTTTTAATTTTTTTTTACATATGCAAAAGTCGTGAAACCCGTGTGGGGTATTAAGGCTCACTTTATTCCTTGTTACGTTCCTCAAGGGGTCTAGTTTCCAAAATGGTATGCTTTTTTTTTTTTTTTTGCTGTTCTGGAACCATAGGGGCTTCCTAAATGTGACATGCCCCCCGAGCAAAATTTGCTCTCAAAAAGTCAAATATCACTCCTTCTCTTCGGAGCATTGTAGTTCGCCCGTAATGCACTTCATGCCAACTTATGGGGTGCCTCCATACTCAGAAGAGATGGGGTTACAAATTTTGGGGGGTATTTTCTGCTATTAACCCTTGCAAAAATGTGAAATTTGGGGGGGAAACACACATTTTAGTGAAATTTGTTTAAATTTTTTTTTACATATGCAAAAGTCGTGGAACACCTGTGGGGTATTAAGGCTCACTTTATTCCTTGTTACGTTCCCCAAGGGGTCTAGTTTCCAAAATGGTATGCCATGTGGGTTCTTTTTGCTGTTCTGGCACCATAGGGGCTTCCTTAATGCAACATGCCCCCCAAAAACCATTTCTGAAAAACGTACTCTCCAAAATCCCCTTGTCGCTCCTTCGCTTCTGAGCCCTCTACTGCGCCCGCCGAACACTTTACATAGACATATGAGGTATGTGTATTACTCGAGAGAAATTGGGCTACAAATTCAAGTATAAATTTTCTCCTTTTACCCCTTGTAAAAATTCAAAAATTGGGTCTACAAGAACATGCGAGTGTAAAAAATGGAGATTGTGAATTTTCTCCTTCACTTTGCTGCTATTCCTGTGAAACACCTAAAGGGTTAAAACACTTACTGATTATCATTACTGATTACTGTCATTTTGAATACTTTGGGGGGTGTAGTTTTTATAATGGGGTCATTTGTGGGGTATTTCTAATGGGAAGACCCTTCAAATCCACTTCAAACCTGAACTGGTCTCTGAAAAAAAGCGAGGTTCAAAATTTTGTGGAAAATTGCTGCTGAACTTTGAAGCCCTCTGGTGTCTTCCAAAAGTAAAAACACGTCAATTTTATGATGCAAACATAAAGTAGACATATTGGAAATGTGAATAAAAAAAATTAATATTTTGAATATCCATTTTCCTTACAAGCAGAAAGCTTCAAAGTTAGAAAAATGCTAAATTTTCAAATTTTTCATCAAATTTTGGGATTTTTCACCAAGAAAGGATGCAAGTCACCACAAAATTTTACCGCTATGTTAAAGTAGAATATGTCATGAAAAAAAACAATCTCGGAATCAGATTGATAACTAAAAGCATTCCAGAGTTATTAATGTTTAAAGTGACAGTGGTCAGATGTGCAAAAAACGCTCTGGTCCTAAGGTGTAAAATGGCCTGGTCCTTAAGGGGTTAAGCACAGAGCCTGACATTATTGGCTGACAATCGATTAGTTGAGAACTATTTTCATAATCAATTAGTTGCCGATTAACAAGTAGTTTCAGCCTTAATAGGTTTGCATGCTCACAACTACAAGCCATTACAAATATGACCATATAAGGTTCTCATATTCAATTATGTTTACTTTGGATTGTTCATGATGAAAAGCAAAGTTTATCGCGAGCCTTTACTCTGCCCAGAGCTATTTGCATGATATTGCTATAAATAAATTACATTATCACATGTTGTAAACTTTTTTACAGCTACGGTATTAGGGTAAGCCTTTGATAAAGGTACAGCGAGTACATCTTGGCGATTACAATGTAGCATGCGAAAGCTATCTTTAACAGGTGACATACAAGATCCGCCGTGTGTTTTATAAGGTGATGATATAACCTTCACACAAGTGTACTGGGCAGTGTATGCTACCAGATTTTCTTGAACAGTAAGGTGGAGCTGTACAGTGAATGACATCATCTTTAGACAGTACTTCTCGGAAAGGGCAAAGGTTGTCAGAAAATTCTAAGGAGTGGCAGTATTTTATACCTAGTCTCCTGGCTGTGCAGATAGAACTATTAACTAGTTGTATGCTACGGTGCTTTATAATCTATCGGCAGCACAGATATTGTTAGGATACTGGTAAACATAACTTTGTTTTATTTTTTTACATGACTTGTTGACATGCTTTCTCATATTTTAAACCTCCTGGATACGAAAGGTGTCTAAAACACATCTGCACTGAAGGCCAACTTTCTAAAACAACTGTACAGCATACTTTTGGGCTTGTATGATGCATAGGTTCTCCAGAGTAGCCCCCACATTTTATTTTTGGCCCTGCATTGCCACCAGTGGATATTCAATATACACACTAGTAAAAGAGGAGTATTCTGTTGCTTTACCTAAGATAAGTCAGGAGAAGTAGAACTTTCGATTTCATTTCTGACTAGTAACATTTCGACCTCTGTAAACACAAGGAAAGAAGTTTTCAGAAGCAATGAGAGAAGAATTTCACATACCTAAACATTGCATAGAATGCAGTATGGCAACCAGGATTGCAGGGACCAGTAAGTGTCATTGTCAGTGTCACCCACACGACAAGCCTGTACAACAAGTTAGTGCAGGTGATACTGATGACAGATACTTTCATAATTGGGGGTGTGGGGGTTGTGTTTTTTTTATCAGTGGGGAATTGGAGGAAATTCATAAAGACCTGTGCTGAGGAAAAGTTGACCAGTTGCCCATAGCAACCAATCAGATCACTTCTTAAATTTTCCAGAGGCCTTTTTAAAAATGAAAGAAGCGATCTAATTGGTTGCTATGGGCAACTGGTCAACTTTTTCTCTAGACAGGTTTTGATGAATCTCCCCCATCGTCCTTTAACGCACACTTTAGTGGGGAATTTTCACCAAAATATGTGTAAACATGGCTCAGGACCACAATTCCCTACAAGCAGTGCATCACATTGACAGAACACAGTATAGCCCCATGGACAAACCATGTTTAGATGCCATGGTAACTATTGACTGTGGCGACTTCCATTTGCATCACTTACGATTTGATTGCAAGCTGTCATGACAACGGCCCCATGTCGGCCATGTGTAGGACTTAAATGTGTTTACTTAAATGCACCATAATAACTAAATTGTATTCAGGGATTTGTTGCTCCCTGAATGTTTTCATTACGGGAAAATGTCTTTTAGATCTTTTTTTAAAGCAATATAACCACATCAGTCTTATAGATTTAATTCTGAAAATAAATATATTACCAGATTTAAATGTACTGTATCTGTGTTTTTCTGAGCTAGAGCTTGAAGAAAGTTTAAAGCCACTCTGCTGCCGGCAGGTACAGTCTATTGTACCTTGTTCTGAGGCCCCTTCTTAGAGCGGCTTAAAGTTCTAATATTAATCAGCAGCTTATAAAGCACATGACTGTAATCATAGATAATGTACTGCTAACCTAACCCTGGTACATACATGTTCACAGGGTGAAAAACAGGCTTTGCATTATTTGATCAGTTCACGTTACTTGAATTCTTGAATCCCATACCATATATATTTTGTGTGCATGAGGAATACGTAAAGCCTTTGTTTTTGCAGATAAACATATAAATAGTTCTCATGTGCTTCAAGGTTTTTTCTTACCACAAAACATTTTATAGTATTTGGACAAGTGTGTCGACTGAATGGCAGGACTCTGTTTGTGTTGAATGCTCTATGAATTACTGTAACTGTCTGGAAGCTTTATTTATTTGTGCGCTGAAAGAAATTTATTTTTTATTTTTTAAATTTTTTCCTGCAGTAAACTTTTATTTTTAATTTTTTTTTAATATATAATTTTATTATATTAGCCTATGGCTTTGCAGGTAACCAAAAACGACATACCACCCCCCCCCCCCCCCCCCCCCCCAGCATGCCCTGACACGGCCCAAGGCTCTGGAGCTGATCCAAAACAAAAATACACTCGCAGCATGTGGCAGTGATCTGCGACCAGTGGCTGTGTGTAGTACTACAATTCCAAGCGTGGTGAGAGGCTGTTAAGGCATGCTAGGAGTTGTAGTTCTACACAAACTGCAGCGCTACAGATTGCAGATCACTGATATGGATGGCTCATGACTTTTAAATGGCAAAGTCATTAAGCATGATTTTTAATATTTGATTCGTTATGCCAAATAACTTTTGTAATTGGCTTCCATTAAAAAAACTAAAACATTTTGTTAGTTTTCCTGCTGTAGACTTCTGGCCACCAGGGGTCTCCCTTCTTGGCCAGAACACATTCCGTCTAGTCAAAATCTCAGATTTTTGTCTCCTGCTTGTAATGGCAGGAGACCAAACTAAGCAGGGATGTGGAATTCCTACCGCCGGACACCCGGGACATGCAGATCCAGGTGCTGGGCAGGTAAATTTTTCTGGCCCTTAGCCCGGCAGAAGCATGTCCGGACTTGACAAGCGCTCAGCAGTCTGTATGGAGGGGGTTCCTGACTCGTGCCCGCTCCATACTCTGCAGCCCCCGGCTGTTCTCAGTAGCCGGGGCCGCTGCTAATGGCCAGCATGCAGTGATCGCCACAGCCGGCTATTAACCCCTGTCAAAGGGGACATATGAATGCTCCCTGGTGGGCTAGTGGGGTGCATCACCCAACCCCCTACACTTCCCACCCCCCCCCCCCCCCCCCACAGCGCGATTGCGGGGGGGGGGGGGGGATACACTATAGAGGTAGGTTGCTTACCTCTGCTCCATGCTGTCCCATGGCTCTGTCATTGATAGAGCCTAGTCCAGCCAGGCTCTATCAATGGAGCACAGAGCACACAGATCAAAGGAGTTCAATAGAACTCTATTGATCTGTATGAGGAATCTAATGATTCCTCCTAAAACAATAATAATATGAATATGAACTATTAAAATATAACATTATGTATCCCATACGGTAAATGACGTAAATGTAAAAAAAAACGCAGAATTTAAAAATTTTATAATCTCACAGAAAAGTTAATAAGCGATTTAAAAAGTCAGATCAATACCAAAATGGTACCGATACAAAAACAGATTATGAAGCAACAAATGAGCCCTCATACAACCTGGTATGCGTAGAGAGAGAGCAAAAAAAAAAAAAAAAAAAAACAAGGTTCAAGAAATGGCAATTAAAAAAAGTTCCGAATTTTTGTTTAATTAGTAAAACATGACGGAAACTATACAAATCTGGTATTGCTGTAATCAGGATGGCCTAAAGTATCAAAACATGTTATTTCAACCACAAGGTAAATAGCGTAGAAAAGAGAACCACCAAATTTGCTAAATTATCTTTTATTATTTCACCATCAATTATATAATTTTTTTTGGTTCCGAGAATGTTATTGAAAAATTAAAAGGTATCATTATAGTAGGTAGTTAAGGCTATTATAGGGCGAGGAGGAAAAAATGAGTGTAAAAGCGAAAATTGGCACGGACAAGTGGATCGTCATGAGGGACAAGTAGTTTTTGCTCCGTTTTAGTCTTGTGGACAAGTATTTTTTTATTTATTTTTAATAAAATTTCCACACCCCTGCTAAGGATGTGTTTCTCTGCACTGAGCTTGATTGACAGCTGCAAAGAGCCTCATTGAAAGATACAGACTGAAAGCTGCTGCACAGAGTTTGAAGTCTTTTATTCATCACAGCACTGCAACGATGTGAGGGCGGAAGTGGTCCCCCAGTAGACTTTAGTGATGTCATGTCTGCTGGGAAATGCCTACTTTCTCCTGCTGGAAGATTGCACTATGCGAGCAAGAAGAAAGGTAAGATGCAGAGCTTTTTAAAGCTCTAACATTTTTGGTCATGCTCCAGTTTGCAGCATGTTTTTTTACTTTCAGCACAAAGCTGACTTTGCACATGCTTGGGTATGCCCATTGTTTGTTTTTGTAAGATGACTGGTAGCAAGTTATCTGTATAGTTAGGAAACACTGTGTTTAGTGAGTGCTTTGCCAAGCAGGATTTATTTTATGTCTGGAATATATTAGACTGGGTTCACACCACGTTTTTGCAATACAGTTCCCGTATACATTGTCAATTTGAAAACCGTATAAAACTGTATTGAAAATCGTATACATTGACTCTCCATTGAAAACTGTATGCCAAACGATGCATCCGTCTTGTACGGTTTTGTCCATTTATTTATTTTTATTTTTTTCCCATACCCAAAACTGTAGCCTACAAGGGGTTTTTGTTTGGGTAAAAAGCCGTATTAAACTGTATACCTTATTATTATTTTTTTTTAATAACCTAGGAGTAAATGGAACCGTATGTGTGTACAGTACCATCCGGTTTGCACCATACGGTTTTTGACTTTGCACAGTTTTTATTTCTTAGAATTTCAATCAAACAAGTGAAGCTTTATTTATAATGGAGTGCAGTTAAAAACGTGTACTTTTTAAATTACCGTATTTATCGGGGTATACCACGCACCGGCCTATAACACGCACCCTCATTTTACCAAGGATATTTGGGTAAAAAAAGTTTTTTTTTTACCCAAATATCCATGGTAAAATGAGGGGTGCGCGTGTATACCCCGATACACCCCCAGGAAAGGCAGGGGGAGAGAGGCTGTCGCTGCCCGCTTCTCTCCCCTGCCTTTCCTGGGGTTTAGAGCCCTGCTGCCGGCCCTTCTCTCCCCCTGGCTATCGGTGCTGCTGCCCGTTCTGTCCCCCTGACTATCGGTGCCGGCGCCCCATTGCCGGCGCCGATAGCCAGGGGGAGAGAAGCGGCGCCGACAGCCAGGGGGAGAGAAAGGGCAGCAGCACCCATTGCCAGCGCCGCTGCCCCGTTGCCTCTCCCCATCCCCGGTGGCATAATTACCTGGGTCGGGTCCGTGCTGCTGCAGGCCTCCGGCGAGCGTCCCCTGCGTCGTTGCTATGCACGGCGCGGCGCACTGACGTCATGCGCAGCGCATAGCAACGACGCAGGGGACGCACGCCGGAGGCCTGCAGCAGCGCGGACCCCGACCCCGGCAACAGGTAATTATGCCACCGGGGATGGGGGGGGGGAGGCAACGGGGCAGCGGCGCCGGCAATGGGTGCCGCTGCCCTTTCTCTCCCCCTGGCTGTCGGCGCCGCTTCTCTCCCCCTGGCTATCGGCGCTGGCAACGATAGTCAGGGGGACAGAATGGGCAGCGGCGCCGATAGCCAGGGGGAGAGAAGGGCCGGCAGCAGGGCTCTAGACCCCAGGAAAGGCAGGGGGAGAGAAGCGGGCAGCGACAGCCTCTCTCCACCTGCCTTTCCTGGTGGTGTATCAGCGTATAACACGCACATAGACTTTTTAGGCTAAAAAATTTTGCCTAAAAAGTGCGTGTTATACGCCGATAAATATGGTATTTCTTAAAAAACTGATGCAACTGGACCTGATTTTTCAAACTGTATAAGAGTTAAAACTTGTACACAGGTTTTGATACAGTTTTTAGTCCGGTTTTGAGGAATCCGGTTTTCATCAAAAACCTGATACGGGAACTGTAATGCAAAAACGAGGTATGAATCCAGTTGGTTGCATCTGACTGCCAAGTACTGAAGCATGCTACTACCCAGTTAGGACTCCTGGTCACACCATGATGTCTCGATGACATGCCAAAAGTTTACAGAAATGAATCCTAATAGTGATATTTTGTATGGATATATATATTTTTATTTTAATAACTGTTTTCTTTTCTGCATAGAAAGAAAACTTATCAAAATTGGATAAGTCCAAAGTCTAAGAAATTGACTTTTTAGATCAAAAGTCCAAATGTTCCAGTAGGGTTGGTAGGTAGAGTAGGTGTCAGTGCAGGGTCATTGTCCCTCCATAATCAAATTTAGTTTTGTGGTACAATAGTATAAGGAAGAATTTAGTAATTTATAAATGTGTAAGACTAAAGAGTTACGACCTGCTGGCCTTATAATAGTGTTGTAAAGGCTGTCATTCCTGCTTCATACCGTATATACTCGAGTATAAGCCGAGACCCCTAATTTCAACCCAAAATCCCAGGAAAAGTTATTGACTCGAGTATAAGCCTAGGGTGGGAAATACATCATCCCCCCCCCCTGTCATCATCCAGACCCGTCATTAACATCCTCATCATCATCACCGCCTGTCATCATCCAGACCCTCATCATCATCACCTGTCATCATCCCCACCCCCCTTCATCATCTCCTTGTCATCATCCTCTTCTCATCATCCGCCCTCAGTGGTCTTCAACCTGCGGACCTCCAGAGGTTTCAAAACTACAACTCCCAGCAAGCCCGGGCAGCCATCGGTGATGTCCTGTATTAGCCGGGGGGACTGACCCGCATATCGCGGGAGGCGGCGCAGGACTTAAATATACGTCCTGCGTCGTTAAGGGGTTAATTGGGGGGGCAGAACAGTGCTAGCGGGTCACATGATTTGGGGGGGGGGGGGGGGAGCCAAACACTGCGCGTGGGTCACATGATGGGGCGGGGGGGGGGGACAGAACAGCGCTGGCGGGTCACATGGTGTGTGTGTGTGTGTGTGTATGTATGTGTGTGTGTGGGGGGGGGGGGGGTGGTGGTGGTGGTGAAAATACCGTTATGTACCGTGGAGCCGCCGTAAGTTAAAAAAAAATACCGTGATACACATATTTGGTCATACCGCCCAGCCCTAGTAGCAGCCAATCATGGCTCTCAACGGGAAATGAATGAGTGAGTGATTTTCTATTCATATCGAAGTATAGTGCAGAGATGCGAGCGCTGTACAGAGCTGCGTCATCTCTGCAATAGATAGGACAATCGCATCGGGGTCAAGAGTGACACTTGCTGTGATCTTTCCTTAACTGCAGGTACTACTGCTCCCAACATGGAGCACACTCTGCTCTATGCTGGGAGTTGTAGTACCTGCATTAATAGACAGATCGCAGTGAGTGTAACTTCTGGCACCTGTTGCGATCTGTCTATTAATGCAGGTACTATAGCTCCAAGCTTGGAGCTATAGTTGGGAGTAGTAGTACCTGCAGTTAAAGGGGTATTCCAGGAAATATTTTTTTTATTTATATCAACTGGCTCCAGAAAGTTAAACAGATTTGTAAATGACTTCTATTAAAAAATCTTAGTTCTTTCAATAATCAGCTGCTGAAGTCGAGTTGTTGTTTTCTGTCTGGCAACAGTGCTCTCTGCTGACATATCTGCTTGTCTCAGGAACTACTACTCCCATCATGAAACAATGTGTTACTACCTTTAAAAAAAATAAAAATAAATAAATAAAAAAAACATAACATTTTTATTGTCGGCTATATTTTTAGTTCCCTGCCCGCACACACAAATTGATCGCTGTTTAACAAAATGTATCTTTCTTATAACTACATTTTTATAAATTTTTAAATACAATTTTTTCCGTCACTACTGTATCTTTTTTTATATCTTTTTTTTTAAAATGATACCCTATGAAATTTTACTAAAAAAGGAATCTCAATCACTTTTTTAGATCTCTGAAGTCTAAAAAAATAAAAACTGCCTGCAAAAACACCAGTTAAAACCCACGTGGTGTTTTTCTTGCCGTTTTTTTTTACTCCCCTAGACTTCTATAGGAGAAAACCGCCATAGTCTCAACATACTGCGAAAACTGCCAAGGAGCTGAAAACCACACAAAAGAGTGAAAAAACGCCAAAAGGATGATAGATGGGGGGGGGGGGGGGGGGGAAAAAAAAAAAACGCAAAGTGGGAAAAGAATTTTGCATTTTTTTTCATTGACTTACAGCTAATATCTGTCCGCAGCGTTTTTCAATGAACAAACGCCATGGGGCTGCTTTGGCGTTCTTTTGGGGCAAATCGCCCAAAATAAATTAAATAAATTAAATAAAAAAAGTGGAAACTTAACCATAAAGGGGAATCTACTCCCCCCCCCCCCCCCCCCCCCTCCCAATCCTCCATATGAAGCATCTGTAAATCCCTCGATTTCAAATAGGTAGGGAGAGACAGGGACAAATATACATTGCTTTGGAAATTCTACCATCTTCAGAATATTCACACATCCCATAAAAGCGTATGCAAATTGGCCCTTATTTACTAAGAGTGGAGTGTAGGTTTCTTTGTGGGGTTTAATTCCTTACAATTTATTTTCCACGATATTTACTAAGGTTTCCCTACATTTTCCACTTTCCCTACATTTTGCTTTTTTTACACATGCTCTGATCTGTCTGGTTTTCCAGACCACGCCCTGTTTTTGGATTTTCTTAGCAAAATGGAGTTAGTCAGGTTTTTTCAATTCTGGTGCAAAATCTGGCGCAAACACAATTTCTGGCGCAATGCGACAGAATCTGGCATACAAATCGACAAAACATGTCCGGTTGGCAATAGTAAATGAGGGCCAATGTTTTCTTACATGGAGAGTGCGTTCAAGGAAGTGTATACTGTATAACATGTTAAATTATTACTGGGCCTTCATTCGATATTAGCTTCTAAGTACGGCAATGCATTAGCGCCAATTTAGGGTAAAAGCCCACAATCCTTAGTTGCTTAGATGGACCTTTTAGTAAAAGACCTATCCATAGAGTGTAAGGCTAAGTTCACACAACAGAATTTTCAAGGGTAATTCCACTTAGAAATTATGCTCGGAAATTCCGGTGCATTAAAATCCTATTGCTGTCAATGGGATTCCACTGAACAGTGCAGACTATGGAATTTCAGCAGCTAAGGTTCCACTGTTGAAAGACGGAATCCAAGGGGAATCAATTTCTGTCTAAGGAGAGGGCAGTGTCCATGCGGTCCTAGCAGTCATCTCAGGCTGCACTATGAACCCTGCCCAATCAGAAAGCGACCCCACTCTTTGAATTTCGGCCATTATCTCTAAAAAAGAAAAAAGTGTTTTAGGGTCTGGAATAAAGAGAAGCAGATCACCTATGGATCTTTTACTCATGGGTAAACAAGAGTGAACTAAAGGTCATTTAACTTAGTGTACACTTTACTCTGGCTATAAAATCTATTATGGCTATAGTTGTGAAGTAAGTTCAATTGCCTGTTAGTCAAGGTTGTGGAGTCTGTGTGTTTTTGTCTAGAATCTGAGTCTGTAGGAATGTACCAACTTCAACAAAAATAAAATATTTGATCAATAAGTATGTCTCACTTTATCAGGCCCTATCTTAGTCGGAAGTGCCATAAAAAGTTTGACAAGGTTTGATTGTCATGACTCATCTGTGTATATTCCTGGGCAGGCTGTCCTTGATATACTATTTTTCTACCTGAAGGGTTGGGGAACACACTGGCCCTGATTTACTAATGTCAACCTGACTTTTTATTTTATTTTTATTTTTTCCTCTGGTTGTGTGACCAAATTTAGCCCATATAGCCCATGCAACACTTTGATGCTATTTTGTGTCAGGAAATTGTGCCGCACAGAGTTTTTTAAATTCGCCAAAATGGGCGTGGTTAGTCGAAAAAGGGGCGTGTTCCCGACAAAATAAGAGAAAACCCTCCGAATATGATGGAAAACGTGTGAATTTTGCCTGGCCACTGGGGTAGAGGATTTTTTGGATAGGGGATAAGATGTCGAGGGGCGGATAACCCCTTAAGGCCAAAAGGGCTGTGTCCTTAAGGGGTTAAAGGGGGTTTCCCACAATTTAAAATGTATAGTCTGATACTAACGACCCCAGGGCAGTATCCTGGTGTCACAAAAAACCCTATTAAACTCTTCCCTAAAAATTAACTTTTTATTGTGAAATATAATTAAAGTAAAAAGTAAAAAGTAAAAAATATTAGATACTGTGAAGGGTATGACACGTCCACTTTTAAGGCCTCCTTTACATTTGTCCACCATCTTTTCCCTCCTGCGCTGTAGAAATTGCGCCGTAGGGACGCTGATGCTAGAACTGATCACATTCATTTGAATGGGACAGTTTACATTCATCCGTCCAGCAACAAAGGACGCCAGATGCTAAACAACTGATGCACATTGTCTTTAGGCTGTTTACACATATGCTGGACATATGTAATCTTAGCCTAATTGTGTAACAGAGTATGCAGATCTCCGTAATAAATGCGTTACAGTATTTAAAGGAGATATGCAGTAGAGCCTGCATTTGGATCCTGCGGGACCCAAACCAAAATGGGCGGGCGGTCAGGAGGCTGCTGCAGGCAACGGAGTCATTGACTGCCCCCACGTTTTGGGTTTGGTCCCACAGGATCCCAATGCAGGGCTCTAATATGCAGCTTTAAAACTTTATGTTCCCCTATGCCTGGGCTGCAAAAACAAATAAAATAAAACACAAACTTTAACTCTCCTTCCTATGTCCCCCCATTGCTCTGGTATCAGCGTCCCGTTCCTCCACAGCTGCTGGGCTCCTCGCTTCTTAGGCTCGAAACGTTAGGCTGCGGTCAGCGTATCGCCGGCCACAGCGATGTCCCGCCTTGGCCGGTGATGAGCTGAGCGCACTGTCATGTGAGGAGCCAGCCCGAGCTCCTTACATGACAGTGCGCTCAGCCTATCACCGGCCGAGGTGAGACATTGCTGTGGCCGGCGATACGTTTTTTTTTATTTTTTTTTGAGCATTTCCTTTTAAGAACTTTTATGCTTACCTCAACAAGTTTCACTGTAAAAACAACGTTGTCAAGATGCTAGGGTAATCACCTTCTTCCTGGATCATACGCATCCTATCATACATGCTCTCTCAGACTTAGACTTTGGTACTGGCAGGAAAGAAGACTGCGTACTTCAGCGCACTTTGAAAGAAACTGCAAGAGAAGTCACGTAAAAGGAGGACACAGGAGAAAAGTGTGACCGGCGGCTGGTAGTAAATATTTTTACTTAAACATATGGAACACCAATATTAGACCTTAAATGACTGATTATGTAAATTGTACACATTTACAATAAAACAATATACCACCTGTATGATGACTCATTGTTTATGTCAGTCAGGCTCCCTTTATTAACCAGTGAATTAATATATGCATGTAAAATGTATACTGGGGTTAGTGACAACTAGGACTGCACGATATGGGGAAAATGTGCGAGTGCGATTTCGAGATGCGATATAATAAATAAATGGTGAAATCCCGCCATTTCATGTCCAATCTCTTCCATTTTACAACTATCCACCCATTTTATGCCCACTGCCCATTTCACACCTCCCCATTTAATTTCTATCTCCTCCTCCCCCCCCCCCGGTCACATTCTACCCCCCCCCCCCTGTCAGATTCTTGTGAAGCATACAGCAGCTAAGTACTAGAAGGTTTAGATTTTTTTAATAGAAGTAATTTACAAATTTCCGTATTGAGAAGAAATAATCAGCACCTGTAATACCGAGCTGGCTCCTTGGCTGGATGATGGCCTCAGATGAGTAGCCGTACTGCAGCCTATCCGGTGCCGGTGTCTGGTAGTGAGGTATGTGAACAACGCTTGGGAAAGAAAATTGACACGGCGCCCAGGATACTTCTTGCATACACTGCAGCTTTATTGCTTGGAGCAGGGATACAAGGGGATGCACAAACCAACAGCGCCCTTGTTTTACGTCACTATGATGCTTTTCAAGGTAAGTTGGGAAGGGGAGCGGTACAACCCCTTAACCCTTCGTGCACACACAAGTTAATCTGTTTAAAATGAACAACAAGAGAAAGAGGGATAACATATAATCATTGCATAGTGTACAGGCACAAATTACCCAAAAAAAAACCAAATAACATGCATTAGAAGAACATCTACAGGAAGGCTGACAGCTCATTCCTGTCATTCAAACCGAAACGACCGGTGGCTCCCGTCTGGATAATCCACCTAGCTTCAGCCTGCAGTAATCTGGTATGCCTATTCATACTGTTATCTGAATTGTTTATTCGTTGCAAACCTAAGAAGGGGACTCCCATTATGTCCCCATCATGTCTGTCTTTCATATGTGGAGTAAAGTGAGAGGATCTTTTGCCCGTACGTATTGAAGTGTTCTCGTACCTATGAAAAAGAGGGGTATGGTTTTACCAATATAAAATGGCATACAAGGACAAATAATGGCGTAAACCATAAAATCTGATCTGCAAGTCATGAAATCCTTTATCACGTGATTAACCGGCCCAAATGTATGTACCGGGACATCTCTAAATGGTTAAAGAATGAGCACGGTCTGCAGCGGAAATTGCCCTTTGGAAGCTCCCTTTGCAACCAATTCACATTGGGGGAAGCTTATCCTGCAGGTTCCTGGTCCTGTGGAACGACACCAGGGGATGTTTTCTCGTGAGCTCTACCAAGTCCCTATATGTTTGATAAATGCCAATTCTTGTTAATTGTGTGTTTTATTAAGTTAGCAGCAGGGTTAAATTTAAATGAAAACATTGCACATTTTTCTTTTTTTCTTGTTGTGTTTCCGGGCCCCAAAGATTGACTCCCTGCGCTCCGGAGTTCTAGTCCTATCAAAGGCCTGTTGTATTGAAGAGTCCGGGTACCCCCTCATTCTTAGGTTATTCATCAGGGCACAGGACTGATCAATAAATGTGGCATAATCAGAATTGTTCCTACGTAGCCTAAGGAATTGGCCATACGGTAGGGTTTTTGTCACATGAGGAGGATGGTAACTTGTATAGGCCAGCAAGCAGTTGGTCTCTGTTGGTTTTTGATATGCCCTCACATTAAATGTGCCATGCTCTAATACCAATTCTAAATCTAAGAATTGGACCCTGTTGCCACCAAAATTGCCGTAAACTGCTTTAATATTATTTGTATTGATTTATTCCAAAAAGGAGAAAAATTGGGACGGTGTGCCTGTCCAGACTACCAGCACATCATCTGTGAACTAGGTCCAATGTCGGATGTATTTGGCAAAGTGATTACCCGGTCCATAGATGGTGCTTTCCTCCCACATGGCAAGGAAAATAATCGAAAGTGTAGGTGCCATGGGTGTGCCCATGGCTCTGCCAGTGCACTGGGCATACAAATGATCCCCCAAATTTAAATGCATTATACGATTGAGATGGCGTTGTTGTGGTGAATACGGGTGTATCATCCCACCACATCAATGGTGGCTAAACTGCACTCACCATGCCAGTCTGTCATCTATGTTTTAATTCATTCACCATTCACATTTATTTTTGGTGGCATTATATTAATATTTTGTGGGATGGAGTTCAAGCACCTTTCCATGATTTCACTGATACTATCCTCAACAAAGTTGCTATTACATTGGGATAGTTGTTCTCTTCATCCTCCCTCCCCCCCCCCCCCCCCCCAAAAAAAAAAGGTCCCAGCAGGACAGTACTTGTGGGTGAGACAGAACTGTTGGAGGAGAAATTTACACAAGAGTTTGAACCTCTATCACAGACTTTACCAATGTGGATATTCATGTAAACATCTGAAAAAAAGCCTATCCTAGAGCCTGCACTAGTGAGAGGGGCACGCTCCATTGACACAGACCAATTCGGTGTATAGGGAGGTATGAAGGCTATATGAACAAAACTAGGATATTTTGCAACATTACTGGCAAATCTTGTCTCTTGCTGAAATGCTCTTAACCAGTGGTAGTTACCAGACCTAGTCACACATACAGGAGAGGTCCTAGTTTGAGGGACCAGCTAATACACACAGTAATTTTTCGGACCCCGGCTCGTACTTTTACCTGGTTGACCAATACTACAAAAAGATCTTAACCATGTTGTCACTCTAACTTCTGTAATTTCTTAATCTAGCGGATCTATAGGATAAGGCAGTTCAACTGTTGCACTAGAATTCATTTATATTTCCAGATGTAACGGTCTGAAATTCAGATAGTGAATTTCTCAACAGATACACACGCTGTTAAGATATATCAGATTTGTATATACAGTGACCTCCCCCCCCCCCCACAGACCTATGATGGCCCCGACATACGATAATTTCAACATGCGATGGCCTCTGAGAGGCCATCGGATGTTGAAGGCAGCATCAACATACGATGCTTTTGTATGTCGGGGCCATCGCATAAACGGCTATCCGGCAGCGCTGACTGCTTCAGCTGCCGCCAGATAGCCGTATACGGTGCCCCGTGTGCTCCGGTGATCTCCTACCTGTCCTCGGGGCTCCGGAGTGCATCTTCACGATCCCACCACCACCCCCCCTCCATCGTCGGTGCTCTCCATCATTATCACGTTGCACGCACTCCATTCCGTCATCCAATAGGAGTGGCGTGCGTGCGTAGTGACGTGATGACGGCGGCGGAGAGCGAGGATCCCGGAGAAGCTGAGACATCCGGAGCGTCGGGGACGCGGCGACAGCGATGTAGGGCGACATCCAGGGCAGCGGTAACTGGTCCGGAGCGGCGGGGACAGGTGAGTACAGCTTCCTATACTTTACATAGCAAGGATCCGTCGGCATACAATGGTTCATTTTGAACGGATTACCATCGTATGTTGAGGGACCACTTTAGTGTACGAAAAAATTATTTTTTTGGATGTCACAGGTAAGAGCCAGGGGACAGAGTACTCTGGTGGTTGCCATCCAGTAACCTTACACAGACTATGAGTGTAGTTTCCTCTTGTGTCCACCTTCTAAGTGCTCAAATTTTAGCAGTAAAAATTCTTGCTGGTGCCGGAGTGCACATCGGCAGCCGATGAAAGGGCTGGCACGGGACTGTGACACTAGTCTGTAGCGGGACACCTCTGGTTATTGGAAGATGACTTAAGAACACCTTCCTTATTGTTGAGTCATCTACCTGGTTGATGTAAGGTGTCAATAACACTGATACCTATTGGTTCTATTCACCTGTACACCAGTAAGGGTTTATATGATAGATTTGCTCATGACCCAGGAAGCAGGTGATGACCCTAGCGGCAGTCTATAAATACCCCCTCCAATGCATGAGACCTACCTTTCCATGTACAAAGTAATGGAGTGCTGTTGCAACTTTCTTGTTTGTACATTTTGTATTTGCCACAGCATCGGGCACCTGTGTATTAGGTTGTTGTGCTGGCTATTTTTCCTTTTTGTTTTTACTTTGTAAATTGGGGGGTGTGGCACCCTCTTTAGCCGTGCACCCCACCCCTCTCAGACTGGAGGTGGTTTAGTCAATGGCTGATCCAACATGTCACACAGTCAGAGGCTATATGCACAGCAGAGGTGAGTTATCATGTTAGGGTCCCATCCGATATGAGGCCACCTCCGCGTGGTGGATGGGGGGACACATTTTGATCAAAAAGTGCGCTGAGAGCCTCCATTTTTTGACCTAGAGTGCTGTTGCAACTTTCTTGTTTCTACCTTTCCATGTAGCCTTTGGACAATGCTGTTGTTACAGCAAGACAAGTTTAGGGGTGCATACACTTTTTAAAAAATGCCTTACTGCATAAATAAAAAGAGATCTACAGACTGTTTTACAGTTACAGTAGAGGTGACATACCCCATACATTGTCAGTTGCATGGTTTCATACACTTCACAGTATTTCATATTTTAACCTTTAGTAAGAGGATCTTCATTTTATTCTATA
>NW_026608466.1:47500-50000 GCF_029499605.1 Hyla sarda
TCCCAGCCCTATGGCAGGGAGCATTTGGTAGGTATTCACATTGGTGTGGTTGCACTGTGGCAGTCATTGTTAATGTGATGCTTTATCTCTGGGGTGGAGTGGCCCAGAACCAGGGGCTTGGTCGGGCAGCAGTGGGGCTGCCTGGCCACTGGGTCGCTCCCCCTGTGGGCATGGTGTTGCGGTGGAGGTGGCTGCCGCCCGGCACTGCGCAAATGTTAGGTTAGGGACCCACTCTCTAAATAGGTGGCCTTGACGTGGTGAGCGGGCTTGCACTTTTTGATCAAAATGTATACTAACAACCTGTTTGTATTTTGATCTACTTGCTTCTCGGCATAAATTCAAACACGAATTGTGGATGTGCGGCTGTGTTTGTTTTTCTCTTTTTGTTTTTCAAATTTTTTTAATGCATTTAAATCATTGAAGCAGTCGGTTGATTCGAGAAGCCACATGTAGTTGTAGATTTATACTGTGTTTGTTTTTAGGAACAGACACATTGACTTAATTGAGAAAGCAAAGTCCAAAGGAGAAATAAAATAAACTAGTGTGGCAGTGCCCTAAAAAGTAGTGTAACTACAGTAGTTACGTCTCCCATCTTACTATGTATGTATAACTTTGCCCAAGTGCTTTACCAATTGCAGCCTTACCCCTCCTTTACATATATGCTTCATTTTATTTTTTTATTTAGTTCTCCTTCCAATGCGGCAGAAAATGCACTGGAGGGAAAATGAAGCAAGAACTGATGCCATTCATTTGAGTAAGATAAGACCAGGGACCTTCGAACAGAAGTGGAATTCATCCGGTGCTGAGACCATGGATACCAGGTATAGTAAAGCAAAGTTTATTCCCAACATGCAACGCGTTTCACGCCTTAGTGCTTCATCAGGCATTAAGACAAAGGATCAACGTGTGTGTGTGTATATATGTGTGTGTATATATGTGTGTGTATATATGTGTGTGTATATATGTGTGTGTATATATGTGTGTGTATATATGTGTGTGTATATATGTGTGTGTGTGTGTATATATGTGTGTGTGTGTATATATGCATGTGTGTGTGTATATATGCATGTGTGTGTGTATATATGCATATATATATATAAATTTTTTTTTTTTTTTAATTATAATTTTAGTGGCTGATGTTAACCCATTACATAACAGACAAGTATAAATATTAAATACTTGAATAAAAAGTTACAAAGATGCATTCAAAAAATAAAAGCAGGTGTGTGTATGTGTTTATATAATATAATAAAGAAACATAAATAGGAATAAATTTTTTTTTTGGGGGGGGGGAAATATGTATAAAAAATATTAGGGATCGACCGATTATCGGTTTGGCCGATAATCACGATTTTGGGCATTATCGGTATCGGCAATTACCTTGCCGATAATCCGATAATGCCACGGCCCCATTGCCTCCCCCATCCCCGGTTTTATAATTACCTGTTCCCGGGGTCCACGCTACTTCTGGCTCCTACTGCTTCCTGTGTTGCGCTGTGCGCAATGACGAGTGACGTGACGTCACCGTCAGTGCACACAGTGACAGCTCAGGAGGACGCCACCGGAGCCAGATGTAGAGTGGACCCCAGGAACAGGTAATTATAAAACTGGGGATGGGGGAGGCAATGGGGCCGGGCCGTTGCGGTGGGGGGTGCGGCGTGGAGCGGTAGGGTGCGCGGAGTGGCGGTGATAGGACTCAGGATACCCGGACAGGCAGGGGGAGAGAAACGGGCGGCGGCGGTCTATGGCACCGCAGAAGCCGCTGCAGTTCATTGATTTAAAGCGCCCGCTTTAAATCCAATGATCTGCAGCGGTGTCGCGGGGGGATAAATAGCCGATAACTTATACCGGAATATCGGTATAAGTTATCGGCTATCGGCCCTAACCTGCACTGATTATCGGTATCGGCCCTAAAAAACAAATATCGGTAGATCCCTAAAAAATATACAGTGGGGTAAAAAAGTATTTAGTCAGCCACCAATTGTGCAAGTTCCCCCTCTTAAAAAGATGGGAGAGGCCTGTAATTTTCATTATAGGTATACCTCAACTATGAGAGACATAATGAGAAAAAAAAAAATCAACCAAATGATTTTATTTTTTTTTTTTTTTTTTTTTTTCATGGAAAACTGTCAGCTTGCTCCCCCTCACTAACCAGCTGTACTGGCTGGTAGTGCGGGAGATGCTGATCACTTTGATGCCTACCGTGCCCAGATCCACCCCGCCGTTCAGCCAACATCTTTGTTTTTCTGTATATGATAATTAGGTGTTAAATGACACAGGCCGGGGTTACTGGCGCGCTGACGGCAGCGCTGCCCAGCTCATAAATATCCCCCCCCCCCTCCCTCCACCTCTCCCTCTTCTGCCCGCTCTGTAATGAAGCAGGAGAGGCGGAGGGAGGGTAGGAATATTGATGAGCTGGCTGGTGCTGCGGACGAGCGGCGCCGACATCAGAGTGCCAGTAACCCCGCCTGTGCCAGTTAGCACCTAATTAGTATATACA
>NW_026608466.1:55000-67709 GCF_029499605.1 Hyla sarda
ATTAATGCCTAACCCCTTAAGGACCAAGCCCATTTTAACCTTAAGGACCAGGCCAATTTTATTTTTGCATATAACTCCTTTTATATTTCCATCTACAGACCCATATAAGGGCATGTGTTTTTATTTATTTGCGTGACCAATTGTTTGTAATGAAACCTCTAATTTTACCATAAAATGTACGGCGAACCCAAAAGTTTTTTTTTTTTTTTTTTTTTTTTTTAGGGAGGATCTTTAAATGAAAACCACAATTTTGCACATTTTGGAGGGTTTTGTTTTCACACTATACGCTTTACGGTAAAAATGACATGTGTTATTTATTCTGTGGGTCAATACAATTAAAATGATACCCATGTCTAGATTTTCATATTTTTTTTTTTTTTTTAAGCGGTACAAAAATCTAAAACTTTTTTTGTACAAAATCAGTAATCTCGCCCTATTTTGACCACCTATAACTTTAAAATTTTTTTCTATATATAGGGCGGTATGAGGGCTAATTTTTTGCGCCATCATCTATATACCACATTTGCATATATATATAACTTTTAGATCATTTTTTTTTATATAAAATGTGACAAAAAAGCTGCATTTTTGTACTTTTTTATTTTTTACGTTTACACCATTCACCGTACTGGATAATTAACATATTTTGATAGTTCGGACATTTACGCACACAGCGATACCAAATATGTTTATTAAAAAAAAAAAGTTTATGCTTTTTGGAGGTAAAATGGGTAACAAGGCCAATTTTCATTTTTATTGGGGGAGGGGATTTTTCACTTTTTTTTTCTTTTTTATTTTAAATTTTTCACCTTTTCTTTTTTTTTTTTTTTTTTTCTTTTTACACTTTATGTCCCCATAGGGGTCTATCTAGTGATATGTATAGGACATAGCACTGCTCAGTATTATCGGTGATCTTCTGCTCGATCTCAGACCAGAGCAAAAGACCCCGGGAGACGGCCGGAGCCAGGTGAGGGGACCTCTGGCCGCCATGCTGGATGATCGGATCGCCGCTGCAGGCAATCCGATCATCCATTCAAAGTACCGCACTGTTGCAGATGCCGTGATCTGTATTGATCATGGCATCTGAGGGGTTAATTGCGGACATCCGCGCGATCGCGGATGTCGGCCATTACCGGCGGGTCCCTGGCTACTGCTAGCAGCCGGAACCTGCCGTGTATGACACGAGCACTGTTCCGATGCTCGCGGTCATACACAGGACGTAAATGGTGCGCGAAGTCCCATCAAACCAGGACGCACATTTACGTCCTTGGTCGTTAAGGGGTTAAAGTGACAGTGGTCAGATGTGCAAAAAATGCCCGGGTCCTTAAGGTGAAAATGGGTCCTTAAGAGGTTAAAGGTGTATGGCACTTTTTTAATGTCACTCAGTCACACACGTCTTTTATCCGAGTGTCTGTGGATGGATTTGATAAGGCTGCTTACATGCGACTTGACAGCTTGAACACTTTTGAAGAGGAAATTGTAGTCTCTGTAAATAGGCACCCTTGTTATTAGGGACAAATATTTATGCAATTGGTTTTATGTTTAAAACTGATCAGGTCTTTGGGGCGTTGAACCTTTTGAAACTGCTGCTTTTAGTACATGCACAAGAGTCCATGTTAAAGGGGTACTCCGGTGCTTAGACATCTTATCCCTTATCCGAAGGATAGGGGATAAGATGCCTGACCACGGGAGTCCCGCAGCTGGGGACCCCCGTGATCTTGCACGCGGCACCCCGTTTGTTATCAGTCCCCGGAGCGTATTTGCTCCGGGTCTGATTACGGGTGATCACAGGGTGGGCGATAACAAACTGGGTGCCGCATGCGAGATCACGGGGGTCCCCAGCTGCGGGACTCCCGCGATCAGGCATCTTATCCCCTATCCTTTGGATAGGGGATAAGATGTCTAAGCACCGGAGTACCCCTTTAAGGTAGGGTCACACGTGCCATATTTTTCAGTGTATTTGCTGCTGTATATATTCCTACCAATTGAAGTCATTGGGTAGCAAAATCGGCTGCATATTTTTCTACCCATTAACTTCAATGGGTAGGAAAATACGCAGTAGCAAATATGCAGCCAAATACAGCACGTGACCTTACCCTAAGGGGTAAATCAGCCCAGTTACCGTGACAGTTGTTCTCTTTGACAGGTCACATGACCATTGAGCACACTATAAATGTTTAAAGATGCCCTACCAGACACCCTACTAGAAAACTGGGGAAAATTTATCATTTGCATAAAAATGTGAGCAAATTTTGCTTCTTATCTGCACAAAGTTTTAACCCCTTAAGGACGCAGGACCTACTCAAACTGCCCTTTTTCCGAGTCCTTAAGGACTCAGGACGTTTGAGTACGTCCTGTCCATTCCCGGCCCCCCGCCACTAGCCGGAGGGGAGCCGGTGCCCGATGCCTGCTGAAATCGTTCAGCAGGCATCGGGGCATATCGCCCAGGGGGGCCATAATGCCCCCCCATGTCGGCGATGGCCGCAGATTGCTGGACAATTCAGTCCAGCGATCTGCGGCAGATTCCGGGTCAATCGGGAATTACAGGCTGTTCGGGGCCGTCGGAGAGGTGCCACCTCACGATCGCCCTGATTCGTCGGCCGGTTTCCCGGCCGACCAATCAGGGCGCCTGCTGCGGGTGTCACTCCCACAACCCGCTCCGCCCTTCTTCTGGAGGAAGTGAGCGGGTGCGGGACGTGCACCCCGGGTGCTGGGGACCCCGATCCCCGGCGCCAATGTTGGGATCGGGGCCCCAGGAGCAGCAGCGGCGACGACGAGGGACTGATGTGATGCGGCGTGGATCGTTGGAGGTGAGTGACAGCCTCCTGCTGTTGCTTAGCAACAGCCCCCAGCAAGCAAAAAGGGCATGCTGGGAGCTGTAGTTATGCAACAGCAGGAGGCAGACCACCACAACTCCCAGCATGCCCTTATGGGCATGCTGGGACTTATAGTTTTGCAACAGCTGGAGGCACATTTTTTCTATGGAAAAGTGTACCTTCAGCTGTTGTGTAACTACAACTCCCAGCTTGCACAAACAGCTAAAGTGCATGCTGGGAGTTGTAGTAGTGCATCTGCTGGTTGCATAACTACAACTCCCAGCATGCCTGTTGGCTGTCGGTGACTGCTGGGAGTTGTAGTTTTGCCACAGCTGAAGGCACACTGAATTAAGTAGCAAACCAGTGTGTCTCCAGCTGTTGCATAACTACAAGACCCAGCATGCCCTTCCGCTGTCCGTACATGCTGGGGGTTGTAGCTTTTGCAACAGCTGAAGGCACACTGGTTGCAAAACACTGAGTTTGTTACCAAACTCGGTGTTTCACAACCTGTGTGTCTCCAGCTGTTGCAAAACTACAACTCCCAGCATGCACTGAAAGACCGCACATGCTGGGAGTTGTAGTTTTGCAACAGCTGGATGTCCCCCCCCCCCCCCCCCCCATGTGAATGTACAGGGTACACTCACATGGGCGGAGGATTACAGTAAGTATCCAGCTGCAAGTTTGAGCTGCGGCAAATTTTCTGCCGCAGCTCAAACTGCCAGCGAGAAACTACTGTGAACCCCCGTCCGTGTGAATGTACCCTAAAAACACTACGCTACACTAACACATAATAAAATAAAAAGTAAAAAACACTACATATACACATACCCCTAAACAGCCCCCCTCCCCTCCCCAATAAAAATGAAAAACGTCTGGTACGCCACTGTTTCCAAAAGGGAGCCTCCAGCTGTTGCAAAACTACTCCCAGTATTGCCAGTTAGCCACTGACTGTCTAGGCATGCTGGGAGTTTTACAACAGCTAGAGGCACCCTGTTAGGGGAATTCTACGCCGTGATTCCCAATGTCCACCCCTATTCAAGTCCCTAAATTTAGGCCTCAAATGCGCATGGCGCTCTCACTTTGGAGCCCTGTCGTATTTCAAGGCAACAGTTTAGGGTCACATATGGGGTATCGCTGTACTCGGGAGAAATTGTGTTACATATTTTGGGGGGTATTTCTGCTTTTACCCTTTTTAAAAATGTAAAATTTTTGGGAAAAGAGGCATTTTAGGTAAAAAAAATATTTTTTTTTTTTACATATGCAAAAGTCGTGAAACACCTGTGGGGTATAAAGGTTCACTTAATCCCTTGTTGCGTTCCCCAAGGGGTCTAGTTTCCAAAATAGTATGACATGTGTGTTTTTTTTATTTTTTATTTTTTATTTTTTTTGCTGTTCTGGCACCATAGGGGCTTCCTAAATGTAGCATGCCCCCAGAGCAAAATTTGCTTCCAAAAAGCCAAATGTGACTACTCCTCTTCTGAGACCTGTAGTGCGCCAGCAGAGCACTTTTCCTCCCCATATGGGGTGTTTTCTGAATCGGGAGAAATTGGGCTTCAAATTTTGGGGGGGTATTTTCGGCTATTACCCTTTTAAAAAATGTAAAACTTTTGGGAAACCAAGCATTTTAGGGACTTTTGCATTTGTTAAAAAAAAAAAAAAAAAAAAAAAAGTCGTGAATCACCTGTGGGGTATTAAGGTTTACTTTATCCCATGTTACATTCCCCGAGGGGTCTAGTTTCCAAATGGTATGCCATGTGGAGTTTTTTGCTGTTCTGGCACCATAGGGGCTTCCTAAATGTGACATGCCCCCCCAAAAAACATTTGTCTCTCCTTCCCTTCTGAGCCCTCTACTGCGCCCGCCGAACAATTAACAGACATATGAGGTATGTCCTTACTCGAGAAAAATTGGGTTTTCAAATACAAGTAAAAATTCTCCTTTTTACCCCTTGCAAAAATTCAAAAATTGGGTCTACAAAAAAACATGCGAGTGTAAAAAATGAAGATTGTGAATTTTCTCCCTCACTTTGCTGCTATTCCTGTGAAACACCTAAAGGGTTAAAACGCTGACTGAATGTCATTTTGAATACTTTGGGGGGTGCAGTTTATATAATGGGGTCTTTAATGGGGTGTTTCTAATATGAAGACCCTTCAAATCCACTTCAAACCTGAACTGGCCCCTGGAAAAAAAAGCGAGTTTCAAAATTTTGTGAAAAATTGGGAAAATTGCTGCTGAACTTTGAAGCCCTCTGGTGTCTTCCAAAAGTAAAAACACGTCAATTTTATGATGCAGTCATAAAGTAGACATATTGTATATGTGAAAAAAAAGCTTCAAAGTTAGAAAAATGCAAAATTTTCAAATTTTTCATCAAATTTGAGATTTTTCACCAAGTTACCACACAATTTTACCACTATGTTAAAGTAGAGTATGTCACGAAAAAACAATCTCTGAATCAGAATAACTAAAAGCATTCCAGAGTTATTAATGTTTAAAGTGACTGGTCAGAATTGCAAGGTGAAAAAGGGCTCAGTCCTTAAGGGGTTAATATCATATAGCAGAACTTTTTAATCAGCTCGTACCAGAAAGTTAAGCAGTTTTGTACATTACTTCTCTTAAAATCTTAATCCTTCCGGTACTTATCAGCTGCTGTATACTACAGAGGAAGTTCTTTTTTCTTTTTGAATTTCTTTTGTTTGACCACAGTGCTCTCTGCTGACAACCTCTGTCCATGTCAGGAACTGTTCAGAGCAGGATATGTTTGCTATGGGGATTTGCTCCTACTCCAGGCAGTTCCTGACATGGACAGAGGTGTCAGCAGAGAGCACAGTGGTCAGACAGGTAAGAAATTTCATAAAGTAAAGAACTTCCTGTGGACTATACAGCAGCTGGTAAATACTTGAAAGAATTAAGATTTTTTTTTAATAGTAATTTACAAATAAAGAAGTGTATAGTCCAGCTTACTCCCCAGCCCGTCGTGCCAGGATCGGCGTGGGCAACACCGACTGGAACCGACAAGCAAAAGCAAAATGTCCAGCGCGAATGTCAAGGAACAGGATGTTTTATTCCAATAAAAGCCAAAAAGACCAGGAGAACATGACAAGGTGACGCGTTACGGTCCTAAGACTGGACCTTAGTCATACACTAGCATACAGTGAGTACAAACCTTATATAGGTGGCCCCTCAAGCAACGACCAGTAATCCGGCCGCGGCTGAATTGGGTCCTCCTCCTCTTTCGTGACATGGGGGGTGACAGGTAAAGCCCGGAGAAAGGAGGAGAAACGGCAAGAAAAAAGACCAGGAAAAAGCCAAGGTAAAGAAGTAGGGAAGAGAAGAAAAAGGGGAAGGAAGAACAAGAAGAAAAAGAGGAGAAATAAGAGTCATGGGCAGTCACCCTCACGTAACGGAAAAAGGTTACAATCTTAGACAATACAAAAATATATAATTTTTTTTTTTTTTTTATATAAATGTTTATTACATGTAACTGGAGTATTTAAAAAAAGTCAATAATAAAACACATAATCATACTCTAAGACAACTCCCCTGGCAACCAGAGGGAGAAAAAAAAAATAAAAGGAAAGGAATGCACTATAGTTATGGTTTCATATGGAGAAAATATATTCAACGGTGAACAATAAATTGAATGATATTCACATTTTGCCTATTAAATGAAAAAATACATAATATAATAGTGTATAGTGTATATCAATCACTCTCTCAAAAGAGAAAAAATACTGCATCCTATGAAACCATAACATAGATACTCTTACAGAATCAGCACGTGTCTTAATAAAACTGGTACACTGAAACCGGCAAGGGAAAAGGGAGGGGAGAAGGGGGGGGGGGGGGAGGTTTGGAAGAAAGACTAGAGTAGAATAGTCATAGGCATCATTGTTGATAGAAACAAAGAGAATAACAATAACAATATAGTGGAGAGAAAATAAACCCCAATATAGAGTACCCATATAGATAGATAACAGGTAAGTCACATGTTGAGGCAAACGGAAGGGATAAAGCTGTACGAATTTCAGCCAGTATAACTAATAGTGTTTGTACATTTATATCCTATAGGGAACACTCCTTGGAAGGCGGGATCACATAAATATATGCCAATTGTTCTATGTATGATGTTACAAATCTGTTTGTATTCAAGACTATACTTAGTACAGAAGACCACCGGAGAATCATTTTTCTTCTCTTCCCTACTTCATTACCTTGGCTTTTTCCTGGTCTTTTTTCTTGCCGTTTCTCCTCCTTTCTCCGGATTTTACCTGTCACCCCCACGTCACGAAAGAGGAGGAGGACCCAATTCAGCCGCGGCCGGATTACTGGTCGTTGCTTGAGGGGCCACCTATATAAGGTTTGTACTCACTTTATGCTAGTGTATGACTAAGGTCTAGTCTTAGGACCGAAACGCGTCACCTTGTCATGTTCTCCTGGTCTTTTTGGCTTTTATTGGAATAAAACATCCTGTTCCTTGACATTCGCGCTGGACATTTTGCTTTTAATTTACAAATAGTAATAATAGTAATTTTTTTAATAGTAATCTACAAAGTAATTTACAAATCAGTTTTTCTTTCTGGCACCAGTTGATGATAAAAATAAAAAAAAGTACCCTTTTTAAAGCAATATTTTTATTTTTTTTCAACAGCTCACTGTGAAAATCCCAGTGGGAGGATAGAAAGCAAACCTGCTTGTTGTGCAACTAGAATCACAAGGATAGTGTGGGCTAGTAATTGAGAACTTGTTCTGTAACTTTTCTCATGTAACATTTATTTACATAGAAAGGTTGTAACCCTAGGTTATTTAGTACTGATGTCATTGTGCTATGTAACGGAGCAAACATTTGCTCATTTTTTGCTGCTACTTTGTTCAATGGTGTTTAGTAAGGAGGCAGCCTTTTAATAACTCCCCCCCCCCCCCCCCCCCCACACACACACAATGATTAAATGGGCACTGTCGGATGCAAAAACTTTTGATATCTTGTAAAGCATGCAAAACAAATAGGTTTTGCAATTGCTTTCATCAGAAAATGTTCAATATTTCATACTGTAAAAGCCAAACAGCTGCCCCCCTGCCTGCTTGGACACATACTAGTCCTGCTGTGTCCATGCATCGTCACCTATGTCATGGACACACTACTTTGATTGACAGCTGTGAGCGCAGGGCCCACTGTCAGCTTGTGTCCCACTACGGTCAGTGAGGACAAGCTGGGAGTTGTAGTTTTGCTAATGCTAGGGGAGATGTGAGCAGACAGTATACTGAAAGAGGGGGCGGAGACCTTCACAGTGAGGCCACGTCTCCTCCCTTTGAGAGGAATTCAGACTAGTGAGCTAAATTAAAAGTGTAATAAAAAATAAATAAAGGTGCTAGACACATAAAAATTTGTTGTACATGGTCAGGATTAGGTACTGAGTGATATATTAAAAAAAAGTTTTTTGTTGTTGTTGGGTCTGACGGTTTAAACCTATTCCTATGCTAAACCCTTTTCTAAATGTTTAGAATTTGTAGGATCCTCTTACAAATGTCTCCTTAACTATAGGCTGTACCTGGACTTACTGCTTTAAATGGGCACTGTCAGATAAAAAAAAAAAAAAAAAAAAATTTTTATGTTCTACATCTTGGCAAAACATTAAGTTTTCTATTCTAACTATCTATCTATATTCTAAACAAAATGGGGGAAATTTATCAATGTTGGTGTAGGTAGAAGTTTTCTTGTAGATCGTTTTGGTTTGTCTAAATTTGGTGCAATTGCACCAAATTTACCATACTTGTGCAAGGCACATGACAAATTTTGTTGGAAAAGTGAGGTTTTTTTGTCCACCAGCAAAAACGCCAGAAAAACTCACAGCTTTTTCCTGCGTTTTGTCAGTTTTTCTTGCATTTTTTTCTTACGTTTTTGCTGGTGTGGGGAAACAGTCATTTTTGTCCCCTGTGGCAATTTTCTTTACTGCCTTCAGGATACCACTCCATGGGTCGGGTGCAGAGCGCCTGGTCCACAGAGTGTAAGGAGGTGAGGAGTGATGTATAGCATATACAGGGTGCAGAGCATCACTACTTACCTACGCCGGCTGTATAGTATACAGGGGTGCATAGTGTTCCAATGTATACTATACAGGAGACCAGCAAGGAAAGAGTTAACCCACACTGCTGCTGAGCAGTTCTGGGTTGTCTTTCTGCGCTATCCTGTATATGCAGCTGTCTATAGATGACTGTAATATAAAGGATACAGTGGGCAGATGTCAACAATTGGAGGCTCCCTGTTTAGGAACACCCCAGGGGAGAGTGCCAAAATTGTACTAGCCTTTTATTCATTTTTTTTTTTTCTTCTCATTTTAGATGCCTGAATGGGGAGGACTACGTCAGATTCGTTGGATTGCGACGATGAACAGTGTTTTTTTTTTTTTGTGTCAATAAAAGGGTTAACGAGGGCTGTGGGGAGGGAGTGTTTTTATTTAAAAAAAAATAAAAATACATTTTCAATGTGTTGTGTTTTTTATAATTGAATTTTCAGGCTTTGTAGTGGAAGCCGTCTTGTAGACAGAATCCATTACTAAGCCTGGCTTAGCATTAGCCCCAAAATCAGTTAGCGCTAACGCCCAATTATTACCCCCGTACCCACCGCCACTGGGGTCCTGGAAAGAGCCGGTACCAACAGACCCAGAGCATCAAAAATGGTGCTCTTGGGCCTAGGCGGTAACAGGCTGGCGTTATTTAGGCTAGGGAGGGCCAGTAACTATGGTCCTTGCTCACCCTTGTAACGTCAGGCTGTTGCTGCTTGGTTGGTATCTGGCAGATACTGAAAATATGGGGAACCCTATGCGTTTTTATTTTATTTTTTTATTTTTATATATATATAAAAAAAAAAAAAAAAAAAAAAGTAACAGGGTGGGCGAGGACCATTGTTACTGGCCCTCCCCAGCCTAAATAACGCCAGCCTGTTACCACCTAGGCCCAGGAGTGCGATTTTTTGACTCTCTGTACCTGTTGCTACCGGCTCTTCCCCGAATCTCTGTGGAGGTGGTTACCGGGGTAATAATTGGAAGTTAGCACTAGCTAACGCTTAGCCCTGGCTTAATAATGGATTCAGTCTATAAGACAGCTTCCACTACTAAGCCTTAAAATTCAGTTATGAAAACACGACACATTGAAGAAAAATGTTTTATTTAAAACACTCCCCTACAGCCCTCGTTAACCCTTTTATTGAAATAAAAAAACGCTGGTCATCGTCACAGTCCACCGTATCTGATGTAGTCCTCCACATTCACGTATCTGAAATGAGAAGAAAATAAAAACAAGAAATATGGGTTTAGTACATCTTTTGCTCTCTCCCCTTGGGATGAGCGCACATAATGTAGTGTGTTCCTAAACAGGGCGCCTCCAATTGTTGCTAAACTACAACTCCCATCATGGGGGGGGGGGGGGGGGGGGGGGCTGTAGTTAAACAGCTGGAGTCTCCTTGTTTGGGAGCACACTGCCAGAAAGTCTCTGTTACCATTATGCAAAATGCATAATGGGAACAGTCAGGCCTGGACTGTGTAGCTCCGCCACGTGTATGACATCATTATTAGGGTGCAGAGCAACAAAGGTCCAAGGGGGTCTCAGGAGTGAGACCCCCTTTCAATCTGTCCCTCTGCCCTTGGACTACTACTCCCATCATGCAAATATAGAACCCCCCCCCCCCCTTGCTCTACCGTACACTCCTTCTCTACCTCACAGGAAAAGTGGACGTAGGGATTTTGTTCTATTGCTTTGAGGTCAGATTCCATCGAGGTTTTTTGTCGATCAGCAAAAATGCAAGAAAAACTGTGAATGTGGAGGACTATGTCAGATTTGGTGGATTGCGACAATGAACAGCTTTTTTTAATTTTTTTAAATGTCAATAAAAGGATTAACTAGGGCTATGAGGGATTTTTTTTTTTTTTTTTATAATTTTTTTTTTTTTTTTTCAATGTGTTGTGTGTTTTATAATTGAATTTTCAGGCTTAGTAGTGGAAGGCGTCTTGTAGACAGAATCCATTACTAAGCTGGGGCTTAGCGTTATTCCCCCAAAACAGCTAGCACTAACCCCCAATTATTACCTCGGTACCCACCGCCACAGGGGTTCTGGGAAGAGCAGGCCCAGAACATCAAAAATGGTGCTTCTGGGCGTAGGCTGTAACAGACTGGCGTTATTTAGGCTGGGCAGTGCCAGTAACAATGGTCCTCTCCCACCCTGGTAACATCAGGCTGTTGCTGCTTGGTTGGTATCTGGCTGATGTGGAAAAAATGAGGGAACCACACATGTTTTAACCCAGCCTGTTACCACCTAGGCCCAGGAGCACCATTTTTGACGCTCCGGGCCTATTGGCTCTTCCCGGCACCCCTGTGGCGTTGGGTTCCCGGGGTAATAATTGGAAGTTGTCGCTAGTTGATTTTGGGGCTATCGCTAAGCCCTGGCATAGTAATGGATTCAGTCTATAAGACTGCTTCCACTACTTACCCTGAAAATTCAATTACAAAAAACACCGACACATTGAAAAAAAAAATTATTTAAAAAAAAAAAAAAAAATGCTGGTCATCGTTGTAGTCCTCCGCATTTACCTATCTGAAATGACAAGAAATGTGAGTTAGTACATGAGTTAGTAAATTTTTTGTGCTCTCCCCTGGGAAGAGCGCACATAATGCAGCGTGTTCCTAAACAGGGAGCCTCCAATTGTTGCTAAACTACAACTCCCATCATGGGGGGCTGTAGTTAAGAAACAGCTGGAGGCACACTGGTTGCAAAACAGTTTGTTACTTAACTCAGTGTTTCCCAACCCGTGCGCCTCCAGCTGTTGCAAAACTACAACTCCCAGCATGTACAATTTGTCAGTGCATGCTGGAAGTTATAGTTTTGCAACAGCTGGAGGCACACAGGTAGGGAAACACTGAGTTAGGAAACAGACAATGTTTCCCAACCAGTGTGCCTCCAGTTGTTGCAAAACTACAACTCCCAGCATGCCCAGGCAGCCGAAGGGCATGCTGAGAGTTGTAGTTTTGCAACAACTGGAGGAGAACAGTTTGGAGACCACTGTGTAGTGGTTTCCAAACTGTAGCCCTCCAGATGTTGCAAAACTACTACTCTCAGCATGCCCAGACTGCAAAGGCATGCTGGGAATTGTAGTTCGGCAGCATCTAAAGGGCCAGATATTACAGAACTACAACTCCCAGCATGCCTGGACTCTCTGGGCATGCTTGGAGTTGTAGTTTTGCAACATCTGGAAGAGCACAGATTGGATACCACTGCACAGTGGTCTCCAAACTGCGGCCCTCCAGTTGTTGCAAAACTACAACTCCCAGCATGCCCAGACAGACAAAGGCTGTCTGGACATGCTGGGAGTTGTTTTGAAACTACCAGAAGCGGCAGTGAAGAGCTTCACTGCTGCCTCTGATGCAGATGCCGCTGCCTCCAACTTACCCGCCGCCGCCAACCCGTATGCCTCCAACTGTTAAGAGCCTGCTGCCACTCTGTAAGTGCCGCGGTCCCCGCCGCAGCTCTCGGCGTCATCTTCCCCTGCTCTGCCCAGACTTCTAGCTGAGGGCAGAGCCGGGGAAATGAACTTTACCCCCAGTCAGCTCATTCACTGTGATGGGTCCACAGAGACCAATCACAGTGATCGCTGACCAGGACCATCGATAGATGGTCCTGCGGGGTGTTTCAAAAGTTGTCCCCTGCTGGAAACAGCAGGACTTCTTCCAGTTCACCCGTGTGATGCCGCGCATCGCCGGGTTAACTGAATGCCGTTTATAAAGGACCTGCGCAATCCGCCGTCAACGGCATTATGCAATGTGGATCGCAGCAGATCTCCAGAATGATCTGCTGCAATCCGCATTTAAATAAATAAAAAACGGTGGTACATGCGTCTACATCGTGCTG
>NW_026608467.1:0-67652 GCF_029499605.1 Hyla sarda
GCTATAATGTCTATGCAGGCCGGACCCCACTATAATGTCTATACAGGCCGGACCCCGCTATAATGTCTATGCAGGCCGGACCCCGCTATAATGTCTATACAGGCCGGACCCCGCTATAATGTCTATACAGGCCGGACCCCGCTATAGTGTCTATACAGGCCGGACCCTGCTATAATGTCTATACAGGCCGGACCCCGCTATAATGTCTATACAGGCCGGACCCCGCTATAGTGTCTATACAAGCCGGACCCCGCTATAGTGTCTATACAGGCCGGACCCCGCTATAATGTCTATACAAGCCGGACCCCGCTATAATGTCTATACAGGCCGGACCCCGCTATAGTGTCTATACAGGCCGGACCCCGCTATAATGTCTATACAAGCCGGACCCCGCTATAATGTCTATACAGGCCGGACCCCGCTATAGTGTCTATACAGGCCGGACCCCGCTATAATGTCTATGCAGGCCGGACCCCGCAATAATGTCTATACAAGCCGGACCCCGCTATAATGTCTATACAGGCCGGACCCCGCTATAGTGTCTATACAGGCCGGACCCCACTATAATGTCTATATAGGCCGGACCCCGCTATAATGTCTATACAAGCCGGACCCCGCTATAATGTCTATACAGGCCGGACCCCGCTATAATGTCTATACAGGCCGGACCCCGCTATAATGTCTATACAGGCCGGACCCCGCTATAAAGTCTATACAGGCCGTACCCCGCTATAATGTCTATACAGGCCGGACCCTGCTATAATGTCTATGCAGGCCGGACCCCGCTATAATGTCTATACAGGCCGGACCCCGCTATAATGTCTATACAAGCCGGACCCCGCTATAATGTCTATACAGGCCGGACCCCGCTATAATGTCTATACAAGCCGGACCCCGCTATAGTGTCTATACAGGCCGGACCCCGCTATAATGTCTATACAGGCCGGACCCCGCTATAATGTCTATACAGGCCGGACCCCGCTATAATGTCTATACAGGCCGGACCCCGCTATAATGTCTATACAGGCCGGACCCCGCTATAATGTCTATACAGGCCGGACCCCGCTATAGTGTCTATACAGGCCGGACCCCGCTATAATGTCTATACAGGCCGGACCCCGCTATAATGTCTATACAGGCCGGACCCCACTATAATGTCTATACAGGCCGGACCCCGCTATAGTGTCTATACAGGCCGGACCCCGCTATAGTGTCTATAGAGGCCGGACCCCACTATAATGTCTATACAAGCCGGACCCCGCTATAGTGTCTATACAAGCCGGACCCCGCTATAATGTCTATACAAGCCGGACCCCGCTATAATGTCTATACAGGCCGGACCCCGCTATAATGTCTATACAGGCCGGACCCCGCTATAATGTCTATACAGGCCGGACCCCGCTATAATGTCTATACAGGCCGGACCCCGCTATAATGTCTATACAGGCCGGACCCCGCTATAATGTCTATGCAGGCCGGACCCCGCTATAGTGTCTATACAGGCCGGACCCCGCTATAATGTCTATACAGGCCGGACCCCGCTATAATGTCTATACAGGCCGGACCCCGCTATAATGTCTATACAAGCCGGACCCCGCTATAATGTCTATACAGGCCGGACCCCGCTATAATGTCTATACAGTCCGGACCCCGCTATAATGTCTATACAGGCCGGACCCCACTATAATGTCTATACAGGCCGGACCCCGCTATAGTGTCTATACAGGCCGGACCCCGCTATAATGTCTATACAGGCCGGACCCCGCTATAAAGTCTATACAGGCCGGACCCCGCTATAATGTCTATGCAGGCCGGACCCCGCTATAATGTCTATGCAGGCCGGACCCCGCTATAATGTCTATGCAGGCCGGACCCCGCTATAATGTCTATACAGGCCGGACCCCGCTATAATGTCTATACAGGCCGGACCCCGCTATAGTGTCTATACAGGCCGGACCCTGCTATAATGTCTATACAGGCCGGACCCCGCTATAATGTCTATACAGGCCGGACCCCGCTATAGTGTCTATACAAGCCGGACCCCGCTATAGTGTCTATACAGGCCGGACCCCGCTATAATGTCTATACAAGCCGGACCCCGCTATAATGTCTATACAGGCCGGACCCCGCTATAGTGTCTATACAGGCCGGACCCCGCTATAATGTCTATACAAGCCGGACCCCGCTATAATGTCTATACAGGCCGGACCCCGCTATAGTGTCTATACAGGCCGGACCCCGCTATAATGTCTATGCAGGCCGGACCCCGCTATAATGTCTATACAGGCCGGACCCCGCTATAGTGTCTATACAGGCCGGACCCCACTATAATGTCTATATAGGCCGGACCCCGCTATAATGTCTATACAAGCCGGACCCCGCTATAATGTCTATACAGGCCGGACCCCGCTATAGTGTCTATACAGGCCGGACCCCACTATAATGTCTATATAGGCCGGACCCCGCTATAATGTCTATACAAGCCGGACCCCGCTATAATGTCTATACAGGCCGGACCCCGCTATAATGTCTATACAGGCCGGACCCCGCTATAATGTCTATACAGGCCGGACCCCACTATAATGTCTATACAGGCCGGACCCCGATATAATGTCTATACAGGCCGGACCCCACTATAATGTCTATACAGGCCGGACCCCACTATAATGTCTATACAGGCCGGACCCCGCTATAATGTCTATACAGGCCGGACCCCGCTATAAAGTCTATACAGGCCGTACCCCGCTATAATGTCTATACAGGCCGGACCCTGCTATAATGTCTATGCAGGCCGGACCCCGCTATAATGTCTATACAGGCCGGACCCCGCTATAATGTCTATACAGGCCGGACCCCGCTATAATGTCTATACAGGCCGGACCCCGCTATAATGTCTATACAGGCCGGACCCCGCTATAATGTCTATACAAGCCGGACCCCGCTATAATGTCTATACAGGCCGGACCCCGCTATAATGTCTATACAAGCCGGACCCCGCTATAGTGTCTATACAGGCCGGACCCCGCTATAATGTCTATACAGGCCGGACCCCGCTATAATGTCTATACAGGCCGGACCCCGCTATAATGTCTATACAGGCCGGACCCCGCTATAATGTCTATACAGGCCGGACCCCGCTATAATGTCTATACAGGCCGGACCCCGCTATAGTGTCTATACAGGCCGGACCCCGCTATAATGTCTATACAGGCCGGACCCCGCTATAATGTCTATACAGGCCGGACCCCACTATAATGTCTATACAGGCCGGACCCCGCTATAGTGTCTATACAGGCCGGACCCCGCTATAGTGTCTATAGAGGCCGGACCCCACTATAATGTCTATACAAGCCGGACCCCGCTATAGTGTCTATACAAGCCGGACCCCGCTATAATGTCTATACAAGCCGGACCCCGCTATAATGTCTTTACAGGCCGGACCCCGCTATAGTGTCTATACAGGCCGGACCCCGCTATAATGTCTATACAGGCCGGACCCCACTATAATGTCTATACAAGCCGGACCCCGCTATAATGTCTATGCAGGCCGGACCCCGCTATAATGTCTATACAAGCCGGACCCCGCTATAATGTCTATACAAGCCGGACCCCGCTATAATGTATATACAGGCCGGACCCCGCTATAATGTCTATACAAGCCGGACCCCGCTATAATGTCTATACAGGCCGGACCCCGCTATAATGTCTATACAAGCCGGACCCCGCTATTATGTCTATACAGGCCGGACCCCGCTATAATGTCTATACAGGCTGGACCCCGCTATAATGTCTATGCAGGCCGGACCCCGCTATAATGTCTATACAGGCCGGACCCCGCTATAATGTCTATACAGGCCGGACCCCGCTATAATGTCTATGCAGGCCGGACCCCGCTATAATGTCTATACAAGCCGGACCCCGCTATAGTGTCTATACAGGCCGGACCCCGCTATAATGTCTATACAGGCCGGACCCCGCTATAATGTCTATACAGGCCGGACCCCGCTATAATGTCTATACAAGCCGGACCCCGCTATAATGTCTATACAGGCCGGACCCCGCTATAATGTCTATACAGTCCGGACCCCGCTATAATGTCTATACAGGCCGGACCCCACTATAATGTCTATACAGGCCGGACCCCGCTATAGTGTCTATACAGGCCGGACCCCGCTATAATGTCTATACAGGCCGGACCCCGCTATAAAGTCTATACAGGCCGGACCCCGCTATAATGTCTATGCAGGCCGGACCCCACTATAATGTCTATACAGGCCGGACCCCGCTATAATGTCTATGCAGGCCGGACCCCGCTATAATGTCTATACAGGCCGGACCCCGCTATAATGTCTATACAGGCCGGACCCCGCTATAGTGTCTATACAGGCCGGACCCTGCTATAATGTCTATACAGGCCGGACCCCGCTATAATGTCTATACAGGCCGGACCCCGCTATAGTGTCTATACAAGCCGGACCCCGCTATAGTGTCTATACAGGCCGGACCCCGCTATAATGTCTATACAAGCCGGACCCCGCTATAATGTCTATACAGGCCGGACCCCGCTATAGTGTCTATACAGGCCGGACCCCGCTATAATGTCTATACAAGCCGGACCCCGCTATAATGTCTATACAGGCCGGACCCCGCTATAGTGTCTATACAGGCCGGACCCCGCTATAATGTCTATGCAGGCCGGACCCCGCAATAATGTCTATACAAGCCGGACCCCGCTATAATGTCTATACAGGCCGGACCCCGCTATAGTGTCTATACAGGCCGGACCCCACTATAATGTCTATATAGGCCGGACCCCGCTATAATGTCTATACAAGCCGGACCCCGCTATAATGTCTATACAGGCCGGACCCCGCTATAATGTCTATACAGGCCGGACCCCGCTATAATGTCTATACAGGCCGGACCCCGCTATAATGTCTATACAGGCCGGACCCCTCTATAAAGTCTATACAGGCCGGACCCCGCTATAATGTCTATACAGGCCGGACCCTGCTATAATGTCTATGCAGGCCGGACCCCGCTATAATGTCTATACAGGCCGGACCCCGCTATAATGTCTATACAAGCCGGACCCCGCTATAATGTCTATACAGGCCGGACCCCGCTATAATGTCTATACAAGCCGGACCCCGCTATAGTGTCTATACAGGCCGGACCCCGCTATAATGTCTATACAGGCCGGACCCCGCTATAATGTCTATACAGGCCGGACCCCGCTATAATGTCTATACAGGCCGGACCCCGCTATAATGTCTATACAGGCCGGACCCCGCTATAATGTCTATACAGGCCGGACCCCGCTATAGTGTCTATACAGGCCGGACCCCGCTATAATGTCTATACAGGCCGGACCCCGCTATAATGTCTATACAGGCCGGACCCCACTATAATGTCTATACAGGCCGGACCCCGCTATAGTGTCTATACAGGCCGGACCCCGCTATAGTGTCTATAGAGGCCGGACCCCACTATAATGTCTATACAAGCCGGACCCCGCTATAGTGTCTATACAAGCCGGACCCCGCTATAATGTCTATACAAGCCGGACCCCGCTATAATGTCTATACAGGCCGGACCCCGCTATAATGTCTATACAGGCCGGACCCCGCTATAATGTCTATACAGGCCGGACCCCGCTATAATGTCTATACAGGCCGGACCCCGCTATAATGTCTATACAGGCCGGACCCCGCTATAATGTCTATGCAGGCCGGACCCCGCTATAGTGTCTATACAGGCCGGACCCCGCTATAATGTCTATACAGGCCGGACCCCGCTATAATGTCTATACAGGCCGGACCCCGCTATAATGTCTATACAAGCCGGACCCCGCTATAATGTCTATACAGGCCGGACCCCGCTATAATGTCTATACAGTCCGGACCCCGCTATAATGTCTATACAGGCCGGACCCCACTATAATGTCTATACAGGCCGGACCCCGCTATAGTGTCTATACAGGCCGGACCCCGCTATAATGTCTATACAGGCCGGACCCCGCTATAAAGTCTATACAGGCCGGACCCCGCTATAATGTCTATGCAGGCCGGACCCCGCTATAATGTCTATGCAGGCCGGACCCCGCTATAATGTCTATGCAGGCCGGACCCCGCTATAATGTCTATACAGGCCGGACCCCGCTATAATGTCTATACAGGCCGGACCCCGCTATAGTGTCTATACAGGCCGGACCCTGCTATAATGTCTATACAGGCCGGACCCCGCTATAATGTCTATACAGGCCGGACCCCGCTATAGTGTCTATACAAGCCGGACCCCGCTATAGTGTCTATACAGGCCGGACCCCGCTATAATGTCTATACAAGCCGGACCCCGCTATAATGTCTATACAAGCCGGACCCCGCTATAATGTCTATACAGGCCAGACCCCGCTATAGTGTCTATACAGGCCGGACCCCGCTATAATGTCTATACAAGCCGGACCCCGCTATAATGTCTATACAGGCCGGACCCCGCTATAGTGTCTATACAGGCCGGACCCCGCTATAATGTCTATGCAGGCCGGACCCCGCAATAATGTCTATACAAGCCGGACCCCGCTATAATGTCTATACAGGCCGGACCCCGCTATAGTGTCTATACAGGCCGGACCCCACTATAATGTCTATATAGGCCGGACCCCGCTATAATGTCTATACAAGCCGGACCCCGCTATAATGTCTATACAGGCCGGACCCCGCTATAATGTCTATACAGACCGGACCCCGCTATAATGTCTATACAGGCCGGACCCCGCTATAAAGTCTATACAGGCCGTACCCCGCTATAATGTCTATACAGGCCGGACCCTGCTATAATGTCTATGCAGGCCGGACCCCGCTATAATGTCTATACAGGCCGGACCCCGCTATAATGTCTATACAGGCCGGACCCCGCTATAATGTCTATACAGGCCGGACCCCGCTATAATGTCTATACAGGCCGGACCCCGCTATAATGTCTATACAAGCCGGACCCCGCTATAATGTCTATACAGGCCGGACCCCGCTATAATGTCTATACAAGCCGGACCCCGCTATAGTGTCTATACAGGCCGGACCCCACTATAATGTCTATACAGGCCGGACCCCGCTATAATGTCTATACAGGCCGGACCCCGCTATAATGTCTATACAGGCCGGACCCCGCTATAATGTCTATACAGGCCGGACCCCGCTATAATGTCTATACAGGCCGGACCCCGCTATAGTGTCTATACAGGCCGGACCCCGCTATAATGTCTATACAGGCCGGACCCCGCTATAATGTCTATACAGGCCGGACCCCACTATAATGTCTATACAGGCCGGACCCCGCTATAGTGTCTATACAGGCCGGACCCCGCTATAGTGTCTATAGAGGCCGGACCCCACTATAATGTCTATACAAGCCGGACCCCGCTATAGTGTCTATACAAGCCGGACCCCGCTATAATGTCTATACAAGCCGGACCCCGCTATAATGTCTATACAGGCCGGACCCCGCTATAATGTCTATACAAGCCGGACCCCGCTATAGTGTCTATACAGGCCGGACCCCGCTATAATGTCTATACAGGCCGGACCCCACTATAATGTCTATACAAGCCGGACCCCGCTATAATGTCTATGCAGGCCGGACCCCGCTATAATGTCTATACAAGCCGGACCCCGCTATAATGTCTATACAAGCCGGACCCCGCTATAATGTCTATACAGGCCGGACCCCGCTATAATGTCTATACAAGCCGGACCCCGCTATAATGTCTATACAGGCCGGACCCCGCTATAATGTCTATACAAGCCGGACCCCGCTATAATGTCTATACAGGCCGGACCCCGCTATAATGTCTATGCAGGCCGGACCCCGCTATAATGTCTATACAGGCCGGACCCCGCTATAATGTCTATGCAGGCCGGACCCCGCTATAATGTCTATACAAGCCGGACCCCGCTATAGTGTCTATACAGGCCGGACCCCGCTATAGTGTCTATGCAGGCCGGACCCCGCTATAATGTCTATGCAGGCCGGACCCCGCTATAGTGTCTATACAGGCCGGACCCCGCTATAATGTCTATACAAGCCGGACCCCGCTATAATGTCTATACAGGCCGGACCCCGCTATAGTGTCTATACAGGCCGGACCCCACTATAATGTCTATACAGGCCGGACCCCGCTATAATGTCTATACAGGCCGGACCCCGCTATAATGTCTATACAAGCCGGACCCCGCTATAATGTCTATACAGGCCGGACCCCGCTATAATGTCTATACAGGCCGGACCCCACTATAATGTCTATACAAGCCGGACCCCGCTATAATGTCTATACAGGCCGGACCCCGCTATAATGTCTATGCAGGCCGGACCCCGCTATAATGTCTATACAGGCCGGACCCCGCTATAATGTCTATACAGGCCGGACCCCGCTATAATGTCTATACAGGCCGGACCCCGCTATAGTGTCTATACAGGCCGGACCCCGCTATAATGTCTATACAGGCCGGACCCCGCTATAATGTCTATACAAGCCGGACCCCGCTATAATGTCTATGCAGGCCAGACCCCGCTATAGTGTCTATACAAGCCGGACCCCGCTATAATGTCTATACAGACCGGACCCCACTATAATGTCTATACAGGCCGGACCCCGCTATAATGTCTATACAGGCCGGACCCCACTATAATGTCTATACAGGCCGGACCCCGCTATAATGTCTATACAGGCCGGACCCCGCTATAATGTCTATACAAGCCGGACCCCGCTATAATGTCTATACAGGCCGGACCCCACTATAATGTCTATACAGGCCGGACCCCGCTATAATGTCTATACAAGCCGGACCCCGCTATAATGTCTATGCAGGCCAGACCCCGCTATAATGTCTATACAAGCCGGACCCCGCTATAATGTCTATACAGGCCGGACCCCGCTATAATGTCTATACAGGCCGGACCCCACTATAATGTCTATACAGGCCGGACCCCGCTATAATGTCTATACAGGCCGGACCCCGCTATAATGTCTATACAGGCCGGACCCCGCTATAATGTCTATACAAGCCGGACCCCGCTATAATGTCTATACAGGCCGGACCCCGCTATAGTGTCTATACAGGCCGGACCCCGCTATAATGTCTATACAGGCCTGACCCCGCTATAATGTCTATACAAGCCGGACCCCGCTATAATGTCTATACAGGCCGGACCCCGCTATAATGTCTATACAGGCCGGACCCCGCTATAATGTCTATACAAGCCGGACCCCGCTATAATGTCTATACAGGCCGGACCCCGCTATAATGTCTATACAGGCCGGACCCCACTATAATGTCTATACAGGCCGGACCCCGCTATAATGTCTATACAGGCCGGACCCCGCTATAATGTCTATGCAGGCCGGACCCCGCTATAATGTCTATACAGGCCGGACCCCGCTATAATGTCTATACAGGCCGGACCCCGCTATAATGTCTATACAAGCCGGACCCCGCTATAATGTCTATACAGGCCGGACCCCGCAATAATGTCTATACAGGCCGGACCCCGCTATAATGTCTATGCAGGCCGGACCCCGCTATAATGTCTATACAAGCCGGACCCCGCTATAATGTCTATACAGGCCGGACCCCGCTATAATGTCTATACAGGCCGGACCCCACTATAATGTCTATACAGGCCGGACCCCGCTATAATGTCTATACAGGCCGGACCCCACTATAATGTCTATACAGGCCGGACCCCACTATAGTGTCTATACAGGCCGGACCCCGCTATAATGTCTATACAGGCCGGACCCCACTATAATGTCTATACAGGCCGGACCCCGCTATAATGTCTATACAGGCCGGACCCCACTATAGTGTCTATACAGGCCGGACCCCGCTATAATGTCTATACAGGCCGGACCCCGCTATAATGTCTATACAGGCCGGACCCCGCTATAATGTCTATACAAGCCGGACCCCGCTATAATGTCTATACAGGCCGGACCCCGCTATATTGTCTATACAGGCCGGACCCCGCTATAATGTCTATACAAGCCGGACCCCGCTATAATGTCTATACAGGCCGGACCCCGCTATAATGTCTATACAAGCCGGACCCCGCTATAATGTCTATACAGGCCGGACCCCGCTATAATGTCTATACAGGCCGGACCCCGCTATAATGTCTATACAGGCCGGACCCTGCTATAATGTCTATACAGGCCGGACCCCGCTATAGTGTCTATACAGGCCGGACCCCGCTACAATGTCTATACAGGCCGGACCCCGCTATAATGTCTATACAGGCCGGACCCCGCTATAATGTCTATACAGGCCGGACCCTGCTATAATGTCTATACAGGCCGGACCCCGCTATAATGTCTATACAGGCCGGACCCCGCTATAATGTCTATACAGGCCGGACCCCGCTATAATGTCTATACAGGCCTGACCCCGCTATAATGTCTATACAAGCCGGACCCCGCTATAATGTCTATACAGGCCGGACCCCGCTATAATGTCTATACAGGCCGGACCCCGCTATAATGTCTATACAGGCCGGACCCCGCTATAATGTCTATACAGGCCTGACCCCGCTATAATGTCTATACAGGCCGGACCCCGCTATAATGTCTATACAGGCCGGACCCCGCTATAATGTCTATACTGGCCGGACCCCGCTATAATATCTATACAAGCCGGACCCCGCTATAATGTCTATACAGGCCGGACCCCGCTATAATGTCTATACAGGCCGGACCCCGCTATAATGTCTATACAGGCCGGACCCCGCTATAATGTCTATACAGGCCGGACCCCGCTATAATGTCTATGCAGGCCGGACCCCGCTATAATGTCTATACAGGCCGGACCCCGCTATAATGTCTATACAGGCCGGACCCCGCTATAATGTCTATACAGGCCGGACCCCGCTATAATGTCTATACAGACCGGACCCCGCTATAATGTCTATACAGGCCGGACCCCGCTATAATGTCTATACAGGCCGGACCCCGCTATAATGTCTATACAGGCCGGACCCCGCTATAATGTCTATACAGGCCGGACCCCGCTATAATGTCTATACAGGCCGGACCCCGCAATAATGTCTATACAGGCCGGACCCCGCTATAATGTCTATGCAGGCCGGACCCCGCTATAATGTCTATACAGGCCGGACCCCGCTATAATGTCTATGCAGGCCGGACCCCACTATAATGTCTATACAGGCCGGACCCCGCTATAATGTCTATACAAGCCGGACCCCGCTATAATGTCTATGCAGGCCGGACCCCGCTATAATGTCTATACAAGCCGGACCCCGCTATAATGTCTATACAGGCCGGACCCCGCTATAATGTCTATACAGGCCGGACCCCACTATAATGTCTATACAGGCCGGACCCCGCTATAATGTCTATACAGGCCGGACCCCACTATAATGTCTATACAGGCCGGACCCCACTATAGTGTCTATACAGGCCGGACCCCGCTATAATGTCTATACAGGCCGGACCCCACTATAATGTCTATACAGGCCGGACCCCGCTATAATGTCTATACAGGCCGGACCCCACTATAGTGTCTATACAGGCCGGACCCCGCTATAATGTCTATACAGGCCGGACCCCGCTATAATGTCTATACAGGCCGGACCCCGCTATAATGTCTATACAAGCCGGACCCCGCTATAATGTCTATACAGGCCGGACCCCGCTATATTGTCTATACAGGCCGGACCCCGCTATAATGTCTATGCAGGCCGGACCCCGCTATAATGTCTATACAAGCCGGACCCCGCTATAATGTCTATACAGGCCGGACCCCGCTATAATGTCTATACAGGCCGGACCCCACTATAATGTCTATACAGGCCGGACCCCGCTATAATGTCTATACAGGCCGGACCCCACTATAATGTCTATACAGGCCGGACCCCGCTATAATGTCTATACAGGCCGGACCCCGCTATAATGTCTATACAGGCCGGACCCCGCTATAGTGTCTATACAGGCCGGACCCCGCTATAGTGTCTATACAAGCCGGACCCCGCTATAGTGTCTATACAGGCCGGACCCCGCTATAATGTCTATACAGGCCGGACCCCGCTATGATGTCTATACAAGCCGGACCCCGCTATAGTGTCTATACAAGCCGGACCCCGCTATAGTGTCTATACAAGCCGGACCCCGCTATAGTGTCTATACAGGCCGGACCCCGCTATAATGTCTATACAGGCCGGAACCCGCTATAATGTCTATACAGGCCGGACCCCGCTATAATGTCTATACAGGCCGGACCCTGCTGTAATGTCTATACAGGCCGGACCCCGCTATAATGTCTATACAGGCCGAACCCCGCTATAATGTCTATACAGGCCGGACCCCGCTATAATGTCTATACAGGCCGGACCCCGCTATAATGTCTATACAGGCCGGACCCCGCTATAATGTCTATACAGGCCGGACCCCGCTATAATGTGTATACAGGCCGGACCCCGCTATAATGTCTATACAGGCCGGACCCCGCTATAATGTCTATACAGGCCGGACCCCGCTATAATGTCTATACAGGCCGGACCCCGCTATAATGTCTATACAGGCCGGACCCCGCTATAATGTCTATACAAGCCGGACCCCGCTATAGTGTTTATACAGGCCGGACCCCGCTATAATGTCTATACAGGCCGGACCCCGCTATAATGTCTATACAGGCCGGACCCTGCTGTAATGTCTATACAGGACGGACCCCGCTATAATGTCTATACAGGCCGGACCCCGCTATAATGTCTATACAAGCCGGACCCCGCTATAATGTCTATACAGGCCGGACCCCACTATAATGTCTATACAGGCCAGACCCCGCTATAATGTCTATACAGGCCGGACCCCGCTATAATGTCTATACAGGCCGGACCCTGCTGTAATGTCTATACAGGCCGGACCCCACTATAATGTCTATACAGGCCAGACCCCGCTATAATGTCTATACAGGCCGGACCCCGCTATAATGTCTATACAGGCCGGACCCCGCTATAATGTCTATACAGGCCGGACCCCGCTATAATGTCTATACAAGCCGGACCCCGCTATAATGTCTATGCAGGCCGGACCCCGCTATAATGTCTATGCAGGCCGGACCCCGCTATAATGTCTATACAGGCCGGACCCTGCTGTAATGTCTATACAGGACGGACCCCGCTATAATGTCTATACAGGCCGGACCCCGCTATAATGTCTATACAGGCCGGACCCCGCTATAATGTCTATACAGGCCGGACCCCGCTATAATGTCTATACAAGCCGGACCCCGCTATAATGTCTATACAGGCCGGACCCTGCTATAGTGTCTATACAGGCCGGACCCCGCTATAGTGTCTATACAGGCCGGACCCCGCTATAATGTCTATACAGGCCGGACCCCGCTATAATGTCTATACAAGCCGGACCCCGCTATAATGTCTATGCAGGCCGGACCCCGCTATAATGTCTATACAGGACGGACCCCGCTATAATGTCTATACAGGCCGGACCCCGCTATAATGTCTATACAAGCCGGACCCCGCTATAATGTCTATGCAGGCCGGACCCCGCTATAATGTCTATGCAGGCCGGACCCCGCTATAATGTCTATACAGGCCGGACCCTGCTATAGTGTCTATACAAGCCGGACCCCGCTATAGTGTCTATACAGGCCGGACCCCGATATAGTGTCTATACAGGCCGGACCCCGCTATAGTGTCTATACAGGCCGGACCCCGCTATAATGTCTATACAGGCCGGACCCCGCTATAATGTCTATACAAGCCGGACCCCGCTATAATGTCTATACAGGCCGGACCCCGCTATAGTGTCTATACAGGCCGGACCCCGCTATAATGTCTATACAGGCCGGACCCCGATATAATGTGTATACAGGCCGGACCCCGCTATAATGTCTATACAGGCCGGACCCCGCTATAATGTCTATACAGGCCGGACCCCGCTATAGTGTCTGTACAGGCCGGACCCCGCTATAGTGTCTATGCAGGCCGGACCCCGCTATAATGTCTATACAGGCCGGACCCCGCTATAATGTCTATGCAGGCCGGACCCCGCTATAATGTCTATATAGGCCGGACCCCGCTATAGTGTCTATACACGCCGGACCCCGCTATAATGTCTATACAGGCCGGACCCCGCTATAATGTCTATGCAGGCCGGACCCCGCTATAATGTCTATACAGGCCGGACCCCGCTATAATGTCTATACAGGCCGGACCCCGCTATAATGTCTATATAGGCCGGACCCCGCTATAATGTCTATGCAGGCCGGACCCCGCTATAATGTCTATACAGGCCGGACCCCGCTATAATGTCTATACAGGCCGGACCCCGCTATAATGTCTATGCAGGCCGGACCCCGCTATAATGTCTATACAGGCCGGACCCCGCTATAATGTCTATACAGGCCGGACCCCGCTATAATGTCTATACAGGCCGGACCCCCCTATAATGTCTATACAGGCCGGACCCCGCTATAATGTCTATACAAGCCGGACCCTGCTATAATGTCTATACAGGCCGGACCCCGCTATAATGTCTATGCAGGCCGGACCCCGCTATAATGTCTATACAGGCCGGACCCCGCTATAATGTCTATACAAGCCGGACCCCGCTATAATGTCTATACAGGCCGGACCCCGCTATAATTTCTATTCAAGCCGGACCCCGCTTTAATGTCTATGCAGGCCGGACCCCACTATAATGTCTATACAGGCCGGACCCCGCTATAGTGTCTATACAGGCCGGACCCCGCTATAGTGTATATACAGGCCGGACCCCGCTATAATGTCTATACAAGCCGGACCCCGCTATAATGTGTATACAGGCCGGACCCCGCTATAATGTCTATACAGGCCGGACCCCGCTATAATGTCTATACAGGCCGGACCCCACTATAATGTCTATACAGGCCGGACCCCGCTATAATGTCTATACAGGCCGGACCCCGCTATAGTGTCTATACAGGCCGGACCCCGCTATAATGTCTATACAGGCCGGACCCCGCTATAATGTCTATACAGGCCGGACCCCGCTATAATGTCTATACAGGCCGGACCCCGCTATAATGTCTATACAGGCCGGACCCCACTATAATGTCTATACAGGCCGTACCCCGCTATAATGTCTATGCAGGCCGGACCCCGCTATAATGTCTATACAGGCCGGACCCCGCTATAATGTCTATACAGGCCGGACCCCGCTATAATGTCTATACAGGCCGGACCCCGCTATAGTGTCTATACAGGCCGGACCCCGCTATAATGTCTATACAGGCCGGACCCCGCTATAATGTCTATACAGGCCGGACCCCGCTATAATGTCTATACAAGCCAGACCCCGCTATAGTGTCTATGCAGGCTGGACCCCGCTATAATGTCTATACAGGCCGGACCCCGCTATAGTGTCTATACAGGCCGGACCCCGCTATAATGTCTATACAGGCCGGACCCCGCTATAATGTCTATACAGGCCGGACCCCGCTATAATGTCTATACAGGCCGGACCCCGCTATAATGTCTATACAGGCCGGACCCCTCTATAATGTCTATACAGGCCGGACCCCACTATAATGTCTATACAGGCCGGACCCCGCTATAGTGTCTATACAGGCCGGACCCCGCTATAATGTCTATACAGGCCGGACCCCGCTATAATGTCTATACAGGCCGGACCCCGCTATAATGTCTATACAGGCCGGACCCCGCTATAATGTCTATACAGGCCGGACCCCGCTATAATGTCTATACAGGCCGGACCCCGCTATAATGTCTATACAGGCCGGACCCCGCTATAGTGTCTATACAGGCCGGACCCCGCTATAGTGTCTATACAAGCCGGACCCCACTATAATGTCTATACAGGCCGGACCCCGCTATAGTGTCTATACAGGCCGGACCCCGCTATAGTGTCTATACAGGCCGGACCCCACTATAATGTCTATGCAGGCCGGACCCCGCTATAATGTCTATGCAGGCCGGACCCCGCTATAATGTCTATACAGGCCGGACCCCGCTATAATGTCTATATAGGCCGGACCCCGCTATAGTGTCTATACAGGCCGGACCCTGCTATAATGTCTATACAGGCCGGACCCCGCTATAATGTCTATACAGGCCGGACCCCGCTATAGTGTCTATGCAGGCCGGACCCCGCTATAATGTCTATGCAGGCCGGACCCCGCTATAATGTCTATACAAGCCGGACCCCGCTATAATGTCTATACAGGCCGGACCCCGCTATAATGTCTATACAGGCCGGACCCCGCTATAATGTCTATACAGGCCGGACCCCGCTATAATGTCTATACAGGCCGGACCCCGCTATAAAGTCTATACAGGCCGGACCCCGCTATAATGTCTATGCAGGCCGGACCCCGCTATAATGTCTATACAGGCCGGACCCCGCTATAATGTCTATACAGGCCGGACCCCGCTATAGTGTCTATACAGGCCGGACCCTGCTATAATGTCTATACAGGCCGGACCCCGCTATAATGTCTATACAGGCCGGACCCCGCTATAGTGTCTATGCAGGCCGGACCCCGCTATAATGTCTATGCAGGCCGGACCCCGCTATAATGTCTATACAAGCCGGACCCCGCTATAATGTCTATACAGGCCGGACCCCGCTATAGTGTCTATACAGGCCGGACCCTGCTATAGTGTCTATACAGGCCGGACCCCACTATAATGTCTATACAGGCCGGACCCCGCTATAATGTCTATACAGGCCGGACCCCGCTATAATGTCTATACAAGCCGGACCCCGCTATAATGTCTATGCAGGCCGGACCCCGCTATAATGTCTATACAAGCCGGACCCCGCTATAATGTCTATACAGGCCGGACCCCACTATAATGTCTATACAAGCCGGACCCCACTATAATGTCTATACAGGCCGGACCCCGCTATAATGTCTATACAGGCCGGACCCTGCTATAATGTCTATACAGGCCGGACCCCGCTATAAAGTCTATACAGGCCGGACCCCGCTATAATGTCTATGCAGGCCGGACCCCGCTATAATGTCTATGCAGGCTGGACCCCGCTATAATGTCTATACAGGCCGGACCCCGCTATAATGTCTATACAAGCCGGACCCCGCTATAATGTCTATACAGGCCGGACCCCGCTATAGTGTCTATACAGGCCGGACCCCGCTATAGTGTCTATACAGGCCGGACCCCGCTATAATGTCTATACAGGCCGGACCCCGCTATAATGTCTATAAAAGCCGGACCCCGCTATAATGTCTATACAGGCCGGACCCCGCTATAATGTCTATACAGGCCGGACCCCGCTATAATGTCTATACAGGCCGGACCCCGCTATAGTGTCTATACAGGCCGGACCCCGCTATAATGTCTATACAGGCCGGACCCCGCTATAGTGTCTATACAGGCTGGACCCCGCTATAGTGTCAATACAGGCCGGACCCCACTATAATGTCTATACAGGCCGGACCCCGCTATAATGTCTATACAGGCCGGACCCCGCTATAGTGTCTATACAGGCCGGACCCCGCTATAGTGTCTATACAGGCCGGACCCCGCTATAATGTCTATACAGGCCGGACCCCGCTATAATGTCTATACAGGCCGGACCCCGCTATAATGTCTATACAGGCCGGACCCCGCTATAATGTCTATACAGGCCGGACCCCGCTATAATGTCTATACAGGCCGGACCCCGCTATAATGTCTATACAGGCCGGACCCCGCTATAGTGTCTATACAGGCCGGACCCCACTATAATGTCTATACAGGCCGGACCCCGCTATAATGTCTATACAGGCCGGACCCCGCTATAATGTCTATACAGGCCGGACCCCGCTATAATGTCTATACAGGCCGGACCCCACTATAATGTCTATACAGGCCGGACCCCGCTATAGTGTCTATACAGGCCGGACCCCGCTATAATGTCTATACAGGCCGGACCCCGCTATAAAGTCTATACAGGCCGGACCCCGCTATAATGTCTATGCAGGCCGGACCCCGCTATAATGTCTATACAGGCCGGACCCCGCTATAATGTCTATACAGGCCGGACCCGCTATAATGTCTATACAGGCCGGACCCCGCTATAGTGTCTATACAGGCCGGACCCCGCTATAATGTCTATACAGGCCGGACCCCGCTATAATGTCTATACAGGCCGGACCCCGCTATAATGTCTATACAGGCCGGACCCCGCTATAGTGTCTATGCAGGCCGGACCCCGCTATAATGTCTATGCAGGCCGGACCCCGCTATAATGTCTATACAAGCCGGACCCCGCTATAATGTCTATACAGGCCGGACCCCGCTATAGTGTCTATACAGGCCGGACCCTGCTATAGTGTCTATACAGGACGGACCCCGCTATAATGTCTATGCAGGCCGGACCCCGCTATAATGTCTATACAAGCCGGACCCCGCTATAATGTCTATACAGGCCGGACCCCGCTATAATGTCTATACAAGCCGGACCCCACTATAATGTCTATACAGGCCGGACCCCGCTATAATGTCTATACAGGCCGGACCCTGCTATAATGTCTATACAGGCCGGACCCCGCTATAAAGTCTATACAGGCCGGACCCCGCTATAATGTCTATGCAGGCCGGACCCCGCTATAATGTCTATGCAGGCCGGACCCCGCTATAATGTCTATACAGGCCGGACCCCGCTATAATGTCTATACAAGCCGGACCCCGCTATAATGTCTATACAGGCCGGACCCCGCTATAGTGTCTATACAGGCCGGACCCCGCTATAGTGTCTATACAGGCCGGACCCCGCTATAATGTCTATACAGGCCGGACCCCGCTATAGTGTCTATACAGGCCGGACCCCGCTATAATGTCTATACAGGCCGGACCCCGCTATAATGTCTATACAGGCCGGACCCCGCTATAATGTCTATACAGGCCGGACCCCGCTATAATGTCTATACAGGCCGGACCCCGCTATAGTGTCTATACAGGCCGGACCCCGCTATAATGTCTATACAGGCCGGACCCCGCTATAATGTCTATGCAGGCCGGACCCCGCTATAATGTCTATACAGGCCGGACCCCGCTATAATGTCTATACAGGCCGGACCCCGCTATAATGTCTATACAAGCCGGACCCCGCTATAATGTCTATACAGGCCGGACCCCACTATAATGTCTATACAAGCCGGACCCCGCTATAATGTCTATACAGGCCGGACCCCACTATAATGTCTATACAGGCCGGACCCCACTATAATGTCTATACAGGCCGGACCCCGCTATAATGTCTATACAGGCCGGACCCCACTATAATGTCTATACAGGCCGGACCCCGCTATAATGTCTATACAAGCCGGACCCCGCTATAATGTCTATACAGGCCGGACCCCCCTATAATGTCTATAAAAGCCGGACCCCGCTATAATGTCTATACAAGCCAGACCCCGCTATAGTGTCTATACAGGCCGGACCCCGCTATAATGTCTATACAAGCCGGACCCCGCTATAATGTCTATACAGGCCGGACCCCGCTATAATGTCTATACAGGCCGGACCCCGCTATAATGTCTATACAGGCCGGACCCCGCTATAATGTCTATACAGGCCGGACCCCGCTATAATGTCTATACAGGCCGGACCCCGCTATAGTGTCTATACAGGCCGGACCCCGCTATAATGTCTATGCAGGCCGGACCCCGCTATAATGTCTATACAAGCCGGACCCCGCTATAATGTCTATACAGGCCGGACCCCACTATAATGTCTATACAAGCCGTACCCCGCTATAATGTCTATGCAGGCCGGACCCCGATATAATGTCTATACAGGCCAGACCCCGCTATAATGTCTATACAGGCCGGACCCCGCTATAGTGTCTATACAGGCCGGACCCCGCTATAATGTCTATGCAGGCCGGACCCCGCTATAATGTCTATACAGGCCGGACCCCGCTATAATATCTATGCAGGCCGGACCCCGCTATAGTGTCTATACAGGCCGGACCCCGCTATAGTGTCTATACAGGCCGGACCCCCCTATAATGTCTATAAAAGCCGGACCCCGCTATAATGTCTATACAAGCCAGACCCCGCTATAGTGTCTATACAGGCCGGACCCCGCTATAATGTCTATACAAGCCGGACCCCGCTATAATGTCTATACAGGCCGGACCCCGCTATAATGTCTATACAAGCCGTACCCCGCTATAATGTCTATACAGGCCGGACCCCGCTATAATGTCTATACAGGCCGGACCCCGCTATAGTGTCTATACAGGCCGGACCCCGCTATAATGTCTATACAGGCCGGACCCCGCTATAATGTCTATACAGGCCGGACCCCGCTATAATGTCTATACAGGCCGGACCCCGCTATAATGTCTATACAGGCCGGACCCCACTATAATGTCTATACAGGCCGGACCCCACTATAGTGTCTATACAGGCCGGACCCCGCTATAGTGTCTATACAGGCCGGACCCCGCTATAATGTCTATACAGGCCGGACCTCGCTATAATGTCTATACAGGCCGGACCCCACTATAATGTCTATACAAGCCGGACCCCGCTATAATGTCTATACAGGCCGGACCCCGCTATAATGTCTATACAGGCCGGACCCCGCTATAATGTCTATACAGGCCGGACCCCGCTATAATGTCTATACAGGCCGGACCCCGCTATAATGTCTATACAGGCCGGACCCTGCTATAATGTCTATGCAGGCCGGACCCCGCTATAATGTCTATACAAGCCGGACCCCGCTATAATGTCTATACAGGCCGGACCCCGCTATAATGTCTATACAGGCCGGACCCCGCTATAATGTCTATACAGGCCGGACCCTGCTATAATGTCTATACAGGCCGGACCCCACTATAGTGTCTATACAGGCCTGACCCCGCTATAATGTCTATACAGGCCGGACCCCGCTATAATGTCTATACAGGCCGGACCCCGCTATAATGTCTATACAGGCCGGACCCTGCTGTAATGTCTATACAGGCCGGACCCCGCTATAATGTCTATACAGGCCGGACCCCGCTATAATGTCTATACAGGCCGGACCCCGCTATAATGTCTATACAGGCCGGACCCCGCTATAATGTCTATACAGGCCGGACCCCGCTATAATGTCTATACAGGCCGGACCCCGCTATAATGTCTATACAGGCCGGACCCCGCTATAATGTCTATACAAGCCGGACCCCGCTATAATGTCTATACAGGTCGGACCCCGCTATAATGTCTATACAGGCCGGACCCCACTATAGTGTCTATACAGGCCGGACCCTGCTATAATGTCTATACAGGCCGGACCCCGCTATAATGTCTATACAGGCCGGACCCTGCTATAATGTCTATGCAGGCCGGACCCCGCTATAGTGTCTATACAGGCCGGACCCCGCTATAGTGTCTATACAGGCCGGACCCCGCTATAATGTCTATACAGGCCGGACCCCGCTATAATGTCTATACAGGCCGGACCCCGCTATAATGTCTATACAGGCCGGACCCCGCTATAATGTCTATACAGGCCGGACCCCGCTATAATGTCTATACAAGCCGGACCCCGCTATAATGTCTATACAGGCCGGACCCCACTATAATGTCTATACAGGCCGGACCCCGCTATAATGTCTATACAGGCCGGACCCCGCTATAATGTCTATGCAGGCCGGACCCCGCTATAATGTCTATACAAGCCGGACCCCGCTATAATGTCTATACAGGCCGGACCCCGCTATAATGTCTATACAAGCCGGACCCCGCTATAATGTCTATACAGGCCGGACCCCACTATAATGTCTATACAGGCCGGACCCCGCTATAATGTCTATACAAGCCGGACCCCGCTATAATGTCTATACAGGCCGGACCCCGCTATAATGTCTATACAAGCCGGACCCCGCTATAGTGTCTATACAGGCCAGACCCCGCTATAATGTCTATACAGGCCGGACCCCGCTATAATGTCTATACAAGCCGGACCCCGCTATAATGTCTATACAGGCCGGACCCCACTATAATGTCTATACAGGCCGGACCCCACTATAATGTCTATACAGGCCGGACCCCGCTATAGTGTCTATACAGGCCGGACCCCGCTATAGTGTCTATACAGGCCGGACCCCGCTATAATGTCTATACAGGCCGGACCCCGCTATAATGTCTATGCAGGCCGGACCCCGCTATAATGTCTATACAGGCCGGACCCTGCTATAATGTCTATACAGGCCGGACCCCGCTATAATGTCTATACAGGCCGGACCCCGCTATAATGTCTATACAGGCCGGACCCCGCTATAATGTCTATACAGGCCGGACCCCACTATAGTGTCTATACAGGCCGGACCCCACTATAATGTCAATACAGGCCGGACCCTGCTATAATGTCTATACAGGCCGGACCCCGCTATAATGTCTATACAGGCCGGACCCCGCTATAATGTCTATACAGGCCGGACCCCGCTATAATGTCTATACAGGCCGGACCCCGCTATAATGTCTATACAGGCCGGACCCCGCTATAATGTCTATACAGGCCGGACCCCGCTATAATGTCTATACAGGCCGGACCCCGCTATAATGTCTATACAGGCCGGACCCCGCTATAGTGTCTATACAGGCCGGACCCCACTATAATGTCTATACAGGCCGGACCCCGCTATAATGTCTATACAGGCCGGACCCCACTATAATGTCTATACAGGCCGGACCCCGCTATAATGTCTATACAGGCCGGACCCCGCTATAATGTCTATACAGGCCGGACCCCGCTATAATGTCTATACAGGCCGGACCCCGCTATAATGTCTATACAGGCCGGACCCCGCTATAATGTCTATACAAGCCGGACCCCACTATAATGTCTATACAGGCCGGACCCCACTATAATGTCTATACAGGCCGGACCCCGCTATAATGTCTATACAGGCCGGACCCCGCTATAATGTCTATACAAGCCGGACCCCACTATAATGTCTATACAGGCCGGACCCCGCTATAATGTCTATGCAGGCCGGACCCCGCTATAATGTCTATACAAGCCGGACCCCACTATAGTGTCTATACAGGCCGGACCCCGCTATAATGTCTATACAAGCCGGACCCCACTATAATGTCTATACAGGCCGGACCCCGCTATAATGTCTATGCAGGCCGGACCCCGCTATAATGTCTATACAAGCCGGACCCCGCTATAATGTCTATACAGGCCGGACCCCGCTATAATGTCTATACAAGCCGGACCCCGCTATAATGTCTATACAGGCCAGACCCCGCTATAATGTCTATGCAGGCCGGACCCCACTATAATGTCTATACAAGCCGGACCCCGCTATAATGTCTATACAGGCCGGACCCCGCTATAATGTCTATACAGGCCAGACCCCGCTATAATGTCTATGCAGGCCGGACCCCACTATAATGTCTATACAGGCCGGACCCCGCTATAATGTCTATACAGGCCGGACCCCGCTATAATGTCTATGCAGGCCGGACCCCACTATAATGTCTATACAGGCCGGACCCCGCTATAATGTCTATGCAGGCCGGACCCCGCTATAGTGTCTATACAGGCCGGACCCCGCTATAGTGTCTATACAGGCCGGACCCCACTATAATGTCTATACAGGCCGGACCCCTCTATAATGTCTATACAGGCCGGACCCCGCTATAATGTCTATACAGGCCGGACCCCGCTATAATGTCTATACAAGCCGGACCCCGCTATAATGTCTATGCAGGCCGGACCCCGCTATAATGTCTATACAGGCCGGACCCCGCTATAATGTCTATACAGGCCGGACCCCGCTATAATGTCTATACAGGCCGGACCCCGCTATAATGTCTATACAGGCCGGACCCCGCTATAATGTCTATACAGGCCGGACCCCCCTATAATGTCTATACAAGCCGGACCCCGCTATAATGTCTATACAAGCCGGACCCCGCTCTAATGTCTATACAGGCCGGACCCCGCTCTAATGTCTATACAGGCCGGACCCCGCTATAATGTCTATACAGGCCGGACCCCGCTATAATGTCTATACAGGCCGGACCCCGCTATAGTGTCTATGCAGGCCGGACCCCGCTATAATGTCTATACAAGCCGGACAACGCTATAATGTCTATACAGGCCGGACCCCACTATAATGTCTATACAGGCCGGACCCCGCTATAATGTCTATACAAGCCGGACCCCGCTATAATGTCTATGCAGGCCGGACCCCGCTATAATGTCTATACAAGCCGGACCCCGCTATAATGTCTATACAGGCCGGACCCCGCTATAATGTCTATGCAGGCCGGACCCCGCTATAATGTCTATACAGTCCGGACCCCGCTATAATGTCTATACAGGCCGGACCCCGCTATAATGTCTATACAGGCCGGACCCAGCTATAATGTCTATACAGGCCGGACCCCACTATAATGTCTATACAGGCCGGACCCCACTATAATGTCTATACAGGCCGGACCCCGCTATAATGTCTATACAGGCCGGACCCCGCTATAATGTCTATACAGGCCGGACCCCGCTATAATGTCTATACAGTCCGGACCCCGCTATAATGTCTATACAGGCCGGACCCCGCTATAATGTCTATACAGGCCGGACCCAGCTATAATGTCTATACAGGCCGGACCCCACTATAATGTCTATACAGGCCGGACCCCACTATAATGTCTATACAGGCCGGACCCCGCTATAATGTCTATACAGGCCGGACCCCACTATAATGTCTATACAGGCCGGACCCCGCTATAGTGTCTATACAGGCCGGACCCCACTATAATGTCTATACAAGCCGGACCCAGCTATAATGTCTATACAGGCCGGACCCCGCTATAATGTCTATACAGGCCGGACCCCGCTATAATGTCTATACAGGCCGGACCCCGCTATAATGTCTATACAGGCCGGACCCCACTATAGTGTCTATACAGGCCGGACCCCACTATAATGTCTATACAGGCCGGACCCCGCTATAATGTCTATACAGGCCGGACCCCGCTATAATGTCTATACAGGCCGGACCCTGCTATAATGTCTATACAGGCCGGACCCCGCTATAATGTCTATACAGGCCGGACCCCGCTATAATGTCTATACAGGCCGGACCCCGCTATAATGTCTATACAGGCCGGACCCCGCTATAGTGTCTATACAAGCCGGACCCCGCTATAATGTCTATACAAGCCGGACCCCGCTATAATGTCTATACAGGCCGGACCCCGCTATAATGTCTATGCAGGCCGGACCCAGCTATAATGTCTATACAGGCCGGACCCCGCTATAATGTCTATACAGGCCGGACCCCGCTATAATGTCTATACAGGCCGGACCCCGCTATAGTGTCTATACAAGCCGGACCCCGCTATAATGTCTATACAAGCCGGACCCCGCTATAATGTCTATACAGGCCGGACCCCGCTATAATGTCTATGCAGGCCGGACCCCGCTATAATGTCTATACAGGCCGGACCCCGCTATAATGTCTATACAGGCCGGACCCCACTATAATGTCTATACAGGCCGGACCCCGCTATAATGTCTATGCAGGCCGGACCTCGCTATAGTGTCTATACAGGCCGGACCCCGATATAGTGTCTATACAGGCCGGACCCCGCTATAATGTCTATACAGGCCGGACCCCGCTATAATGTCTATACAGGCCGGACCCCGCTATAAAGTCTATACAGGCCGGACCCCGCTATAATGTCTATACAGGCCGGACCCCGATATAATGTCTATACAGGCCGGACCCCGCTATAATGTCTATACAGGCCGGACCCCACTATAGTGTCTATGCAGGCCGGACCCCGCTATAAAGTCTATACAGGCCGGACCCCGCTATAATGTCTATACAGGCCGGACCCCGCTATAATGTCTATACAAGCCGGACCCCGCTATAATGTCTATACAGGCCGGACCCCGCTATAATGTCTATATAGGCCGGACCCCGCTATAATGTCTATGCAGGCCGGACCCCGCTATAATGTCTATACAAGCCGGACCCCGCTATAATTTCTATTCAAGCCGGACCCCGCTTTAATGTCTATGCAGGCCGGACCCCGCTATAATGTGTATACAGGCCGGACCCCGCTATAATGTCTATACAGGCCGGACCCCGCTATAATGTCTATACAGGCCGGACCCCGCTATAGTGTCTATACAGGCCGGACCCCGCTATAATGTCTATACAGGCCGGACCCCGCTATAATGTCTATACAGGCCGGACCCCGCTATAATGTCTATACAAGCCGGACCCCGCTATAGTGTCTATACAGGCCGGACCCCACTATAATGTCTATACAGGCCGGACCCCGCTATAGTGTCTATACAGGCCGGACCCCGCTATAATGTCTATACAGGCCGGACCCCGCTATAATGTCTATACAGGCCGGACCCCGCTATAATGTCTATACAGGCCGGACCCCGCTATAGTGTCTATACAGGCCGGACCCCGCTATAATGTCTATACAGGCCGGACCCCACTATAATGTCTATACAGGCCGGACCCCGCTATAGTGTCTATACAAGCCGGACCCCGCTATAATGTCTATACAAGCCGGACCCCGCTATAATGTCTATACAGGCCGGACCCCGCTATAATGTCTATACAGGCCGGACCCCGCTATAATGTCTATACAGGCCAGACCCCGCTATAATGTCTATACAGGCCGGACCCCGCTATAATGTCTATACAGGCCGGACCCCGCTATAGTGTCTATACAGGCCGGACCCCACTATAATGTCTATACAGGCCGGACCCCGCTATAGTGTCTATACAGGCCGGACCCCGCTATAATGTCTATACAGGCCGGACCCCGCTATAGTGTCTATACAGACCGGACCCCGCTATAATGTCTATACAGGCCGGACCCCGCTATAATGTCTATACAGGCCGGACCCCGCTATAATGTCTATACAGGCCGGACCCCGTTATAATGTCTATACAGGCCGGACCCCGCTATAATGTCTATACAGGCCGGACCCCGCTATAATGTCTATACAGGCCGGACCCCGCTATAATGTCTATGCAGGCCGGACCCCGCTATAATGTCTATACAGGCCGGACCCCGCTATAATGTCTATGCAGGCCGGACCCCGCTATAATGTCTATACAGGCCGGACCCCACTATAATGTCTATACAGGCCGGACCCCACTATAGTGTCTATACAGGCCGGACCCCGCTATAATGTCTATACAGGCCGGACCCCGCTATAATGTCTATACAGGCCGGACCCCGCTTTAATGTCTATACAGGCCGGACCCCGCTATAGTGTCTATACAGGCCGGACCCCGCTATAGTGTCTATACAAGCCGGACCCCGCTATAATGTCTATACAGGCCGGACCCCGCTATAATGTCTATACAAGCCGGACCCCACTATAATGTCTATACAAGCCGTACCCCGCTATAATGTCTATGCAGGCCGGACCCCGATATAATGTCTATACAGGCCAGACCCCGCTATAATGTCTATACAGGCCGGACCCCGCTATAGTGTCTATACAGGCCGGACCCCGCTATAATGTCTATGCAGGCCGGACCCCGCTATAATGTCTATACAGGCCGGACCCCGCTATAATATCTATGCAGGCCGGACCCCGCTATAGTGTCTATACAGGCCGGACCCCGCTATAGTGTCTATACAGGCCGGACCCCCCTATAATGTCTATAAAAGCCGGACCCCGCTATAATGTCTATACAAGCCAGACCCCGCTATAGTGTCTATACAGGCCGGACCCCGCTATAATGTCTATACAAGCCGGACCCCGCTATAATGTCTATACAGGCCGGACCCCGCTATAATGTCTATACAGGCCAGACCCCACTATAATGTCTATACAGGCCAGACCCCACTATAATGTCTATACAGGCCGGACCTCGCTATAATGTCTATACAGGCCGGACCCCACTATAATGTCTATACAAGCCGGACCCCGCTATAATGTCTATACAGGCCGGACCCCGCTATAATGTCTATACAGGCCGGACCCCGCTATAATGTCTATACAGGCCGGACCCCGCTATAATGTCTATACAGGCCGGACCCCGCTATAATGTCTATACAGGCCGGACCCTGCTATAATGTCTATGCAGGCCGGACCCCGCTATAATGTCTATACAAGCCGGACCCCGCTATAATGTCTATACAGGCCGGACCCCGCTATAATGTCTATACAGGCCGGACCCCGCTATAATGTCTATACAGGCCGGACCCTGCTATAATGTCTATACAGGCCGGACCCCACTATAGTGTCTATACAGGCCGGACCCCGCTATAATGTCTATACAGGCCGGACCCCGCTATAATGTCTATACAGGCCGGACCCCGCTATAATGTCTATACAGGCCGGACCCTGCTGTAATGTCTATACAGGCCGGACCCCGCTATAATGTCTATACAGGCCGGACCCCGCTATAATGTCTATACAGGCCGGACCCCGCTATAATGTCTATACAGGCCGGACCCCGCTATAATGTCTATACAAGCCGGACCCCGCTATAATGTCTATACAGGCCGGACCCCGCTATAATGTCTATACAGGCCGGACCCCACTATAGTGTCTATACAGGCCGGACCCCGCTATAATGTCTATACAGGCCGGACCCCACTATAGTGTCTATACAGGCCGGACCCTGCTATAATGTCTATACAGGCCGGACCCCGCTATAATGTCTATACAGGCCGGACCCTGCTATAATGTCTATGCAGGCCGGACCCCGCTATAGTGTCTATACAGGCCGGACCCCGCTATAGTGTCTATACAGGCCGGACCCCGCTATAATGTCTATACAGGCCGGACCCCGCTATAATGTCTATACAGGCCGGACCCCACTATAATGTCTATACAGGCCGGACCCCGCTATAATGTCTATACAGGCCGGACCCCGCTATAATGTCTATACAGGCCGGACCCCGCTATAATGTCTATACAGGCCGGACCCCGCTATAATGTCTATACAGGCCGGACCCCGCTATAATGTCTATACAAGCCGGACCCCGCTATAATGTCTATACAGGCCGGACCCCACTATAATGTCTATACAGGCCGGACCCCGCTATAATGTCTATACAGGCCGGACCCCGCTATAATGTCTATGCAGGCCGGACCCCGCTATAATGTCTATACAAGCCGGACCCCGCTATAATGTCTATACAGGCCGGACCCCGCTATAATGTCTATACAAGCCGGACCCCGCTATAATGTCTATACAGGCCGGACCCCACTATAATGTCTATACAGGCCGGACCCCGCTATAATGTCTATACAAGCCGGACCCCGCTATAATGTCTATACAGGCCGGACCCCGCTATAATGTCTATACAAGCCGGACCCCGCTATAGTGTCTATACAGGCCAGACCCCGCTATAATGTCTATACAGGCCGGACCCCGCTATAATGTCTATACAAGCCGGACCCCGCTATAATGTCTATACAGGCCGGACCCCACTATAATGTCTATACAGGCCGGACCCCACTATAATGTCTATACAGGCCGGACCCCGCTATAGTGTCTATACAGGCCGGACCCCGCTATAGTGTCTATACAGGCCGGACCCCGCTATAATGTCTATACAGGCCGGACCCCGCTATAATGTCTATGCAGGCCGGACCCCGCTATAATGTCTATACAGGCCGGACCCTGCTATAATGTCTATACAGGCCGGACCCCGCTATAATGTCTATACAGGCCGGACCCCGCTATAATGTCTATACAGGCCGGACCCCGCTATAATGTCTATACAGGCCGGACCCCACTATAGTGTCTATACAGGCCGGACCCCACTATAATGTCAATACAGGCCGGACCCTGCTATAATGTCTATACAGGCCGGACCCCGCTATAATGTCTATACAGGCCGGACCCCGCTATAATGTCTATACAGGCCGGACCCCGCTATAATGTCTATACAGGCCGGACCCCGCTATAATGTCTATACAGGCCGGACCCCGCTATAATGTCTATACAGGCCGGACCCCGCTATAATGTCTATACAGGCCGGACCCCGCTATAGTGTCTATACAGGCCGGACCCCACTATAATGTCTATACAGGCCGGACCCCGCTATAATGTCTATACAGGCCGGACCCCACTATAATGTCTATACAGGCCGGACCCCGCTATAATGTCTATACAGGCCGGACCCCGCTATAATGTCTATACAGGCCGGACCCCGCTATAATGTCTATACAGGCCGGACCCCGCTATAATGTCTATACAGGCCGGACCCCGCTATAATGTCTATACAAGCCGGACCCCACTATAATGTCTATACAGGCCGGACCCCACTATAATGTCTATACAGGCCGGACCCCGCTATAATGTCTATACAGGCCGGACCCCGCTATAATGTCTATACAAGCCGGACCCCACTATAATGTCTATACAGGCCGGACCCCGCTATAATGTCTATGCAGGCCGGACCCCGCTATAATGTCTATACAAGCCGGACCCCACTATAGTGTCTATACAGGCCGGACCCCGCTATAATGTCTATACAAGCCGGACCCCGCTATAATGTCTATACAAGCCGGACCCCACTATAATGTCTATACAGGCCGGACCCCGCTATAATGTCTATACAGGCCGGACCCCGCTATAATGTCAATACAGGCCGGACCCCGCTATAATGTCTATACAAGCCGGACCCCACTATAATGTCTATACAGGCCGGACCCCGCTATAATGTCTATGCAGGCCGGACCCCGCTATAATGTCTATACAAGCCGGACCCCGCTATAATGTCTATACAGGCCGGACCCCGCTATAATGTCTATACAAGCCGGACCCCGCTATAATGTCTATACAGGCCAGACCCCGCTATAATGTCTATGCAGGCCGGACCCCACTATAATGTCTATACAAGCCGGACCCCGCTATAATGTCTATACAGGCCGGACCCCGCTATAATGTCTATACAGGCCAGACCCCGCTATAATGTCTATGCAGGCCGGACCCCACTATAATGTCTATACAGGCCGGACCCCGCTATAATGTCTATACAGGCCGGACCCCGCTATAATGTCTATGCAGGCCGGACCCCACTATAATGTCTATACAGGCCGGACCCCGCTATAATGTCTATGCAGGCCGGACCCCGCTATAGTGTCTATACAGGCCGGACCCCGCTATAGTGTCTATACAGGCCGGACCCCACTATAATGTCTATACAGGCCGGACCCCTCTATAATGTCTATACAGGCCGGACCCCGCTATAATGTCTATACAGGCCGGACCCCGCTATAATGTCTATACAAGCCGGACCCCGCTATAATGTCTATGCAGGCCGGACCCCGCTATAATGTCTATACAGGCCGGACCCCGCTATAATGTCTATACAGGCCGGACCCCGCTATAATGTCTATACAGGCCGGACCCCGCTATAATGTCTATACAGGCCGGACCCCGCTATAATGTCTATACAGGCCGGACCCCCCTATAATGTCTATACAAGCCGGACCCCGCTATAATGTCTATACAAGCCGGACCCCGCTATAATGTCTATGCAGGCCGGACCCCGCTCTAATGTCTATACAGGCCGGACCCCGCTATAATGTCTATACAGGCCGGACCCCGCTATAATGTCTATACAAGCCGGACCCCGCTATAATGTCTATACAGGCCGGACCCCACTATAATGTCTATACAGGCCGGACCCCGCTATAATGTCTATACAAGCCGGACCCCGCTATAATGTCTATGCAGGCCGGACCCCGCTATAATGTCTATACAAGCCGGACCCCGCTATAATGTCTATACAGGCCGGACCCCGCTATAATGTCTATGCAGGCCGGACCCCGCTATAATGTCTATACAGTCCGGACCCCGCTATAATGTCTATACAGGCCGGACCCCGCTATAATGTCTATACAGGCCGGACCCAGCTATAATGTCTATACAGGCCGGACCCCACTATAATGTCTATACAGGCCGGACCCCACTATAATGTCTATACAGGCCGGACCCCGCTATAATGTCTATACAGGCCGGACCCCACTATAATGTCTATACAGGCCGGACCCCGCTATAGTGTCTATACAGGCCGGACCCCACTATAATGTCTATACAAGCCGGACCCAGCTATAATGTCTATACAGGCCGGACCCCGCTATAATGTCTATACAGGCCGGACCCCGCTATAATGTCTATACAGGCCGGACCCCGCTATAATGTCTATACAGGCCGGACCCTGCTATAATGTCTATACAGGCCGGACCCCGCTATAATGTCTATACAGGCCGGACCCCGCTATAATGTCTATACAGGCCGGACCCCGCTATAATGTCTATACAGGCCGGACCCCGCTATAGTGTCTATACAAGCCGGACCCCGCTATAATGTCTATACAAGCCGGACCCCGCTATAATGTCTATGCAGGCCGGACCCAGCTATAATGTCTATACAGGCCGGACCCCGCTATAATGTCTATACAGGCCGGACCCCGCTATAATGTCTATACAGGCCGGACCCCGCTATAGTGTCTATACAAGCCGGACCCCGCTATAATGTCTATACAAGCCGGACGCCGCTATAATGTCTATACAGGCCGGACCCCGCTATAATGTCTATGCAGGCCGGACCCCGCTATAATGTCTATACAGGCCGGTCCCGCTCTAATGTCTATACAGGCCGGACCCCACTATAATGTCTATACAGGCCGGACCCCGCTATAATGTCTATGCAGGCCGGACCTCGCTATAGTGTCTATACAGGCCGGACCCCGATATAGTGTCTATACAGGCCGGACCCCGCTATAATGTCTATACAGGCCGGACCCCGCTATAATGTCTATACAGGCCGGACCCCGCTATAAAGTCTATACAGGCCGGACCCCGCTATAATGTCTATACAGGCCGGACCCCGATATAATGTCTATACAGGCCGGACCCCGCTATAATGTCTATACAGGCCGGACCCCACTATAGTGTCTATGCAGGCCGGACCCCGCTATAAAGTCTATACAGGCCGGACCCCGCTATAATGTCTATACAGGCCGGACCCCGCTATAGTGTCTATACAGGCCGGACCCCGCTATAATGTCTATACAGGCCGGACCCCGCTATAATGTCTATACAAGCCGGACCCCGCTATAATGTCTATACAGGCCGGACCCCGCTATAGTGTCTATACAGGCCGGACCCCGCTATAATGTCTATACAGGCCGGACCCCGCTATAATGTCTATACAGGCCGGACCCCGCTATAATGTCTATACAGGCCGGACCCCGCTATAATGTCTATACAGGCCGGACCCCGCTATAATGTCTATATAGGCCGGACCCCGCTATAATGTCTATGCAGGCCGGACCCCGCTATAATGTCTATACAAGCCGGACCCCGCTATAATTTCTATTCAAGCCGGACCCCGCTTTAATGTCTATGCAGGCCGGACCCCGCTATAATGTGTATACAGGCCGGACCCCGCTATAATGTCTATACAGGCCGGACCCCGCTATAATGTCTATACAGGCCGGACCCCGCTATAGTGTCTATACAGGCCGGACCCCGCTATAATGTCTATACAGGCCGGACCCCGCTATAATGTCTATACAGGCCGGACCCCGCTATAATGTCTATACAAGCCGGACCCCGCTATAGTGTCTATACAGGCCGGACCCCACTATAATGTCTATACAGGCCGGACCCCGCTATAGTGTCTATACAGGCCGGACCCCGCTATAATGTCTATACAGGCCGGACCCCGCTATAATGTCTATACAGGCCGGACCCCGCTATAATGTCTATACAGGCCGGACCCCGCTATAGTGTCTATACAGGCCGGACCCCGCTATAATGTCTATACAGGCCGGACCCCACTATAATGTCTATACAGGCCGGACCCCGCTATAGTGTCTATACAAGCCGGACCCCGCTATAATGTCTATACAAGCCGGACCCCGCTATAATGTCTATACAGGCCGGACCCCGCTATAATGTCTATACAGGCCGGACCCCGCTATAATGTCTATACAGGCCGGACCCCGCTATAATGTCTATACAGGCCGGACCCCGCTATAATGTCTATACAGGCCGGACCCCGCTATAGTGTCTATACAGGCCGGACCCCACTATAATGTCTATACAGGCCGGACCCCGCTATAGTGTCTATACAGGCCGGACCCCGCTATAATGTCTATACAGGCCGGACCCCGCTATAGTGTCTATACAGACCGGACCCCGCTATAATGTCTATACAGGCCGGACCCCGCTATAATGTCTATACAGGCCGGACCCCGCTATAATGTCTATACAGGCCGGACCCCGCTATAATGTCTATGCAGGCCGGACCCCGCTATAATGTCTATACAGGCCGGACCCCGCTATAATGTCTATGCAGGCCGGACCCCGCTATAATGTCTATACAGGCCGGACCCCACTATAATGTCTATACAGGCCGGACCCCACTATAGTGTCTATACAGGCCGGACCCCGCTATAATGTCTATACAGGCCGGACCCCGCTATAATGTCTATACAGGCCGGACCCCGCTATAATGTCTATACAGGCCGGACCCCGCTATAGTGTCTATACAGGCCGGACCCCGCTATAGTGTCTATACAAGCCGGACCCCGCTATAATGTCTATACAGGCCGGACCCCGCTATTATGTCTATACAAGCCGGACCCCGCTATAGTGTCTATACAAGCCGGACCCCGCTATAGTGTCTATACAGGCCGGACCCCGCTATAATGTCTATACAAGCCGGACCCCGCTATAATGTCTATACAGGCCGGACCCCGCTATAATGTCTATACAGGCCGGACCCCGCTATAATGTCTATGCAGGCCGGACCGCGCTATAATGTCTATACAGGCCGGACCCTGCTGTAATGTCTATACAGGCCGGACCCCGCTATAATGTCTATACAGGCCGGACCCCGCTATAATGTCTATACAGGCCGGACCCTGCTGTAATGTCTATACAGGCCGGACCCCGCTATAATGTCTATACAGGCCGGACCCCGCTATAATGTCTATACAGGCCGGACCCCGCTATAATGTCTATACAGGCCGGACCCCGCTATAATGTCTATACAGGCCGGACCCCGCTATAATGTCTATACAGGCCGGACCCCGCTATAATGTCTATACAGGCCGGACCCCGCTATAATGTCTATACAGGCCGGACCCCACTATAATGTCTATGCAGGCCGGACCCCGCTATAATGTCTATACAGGCCGGACCCCGCTATAATATCTATACAGGCCGGACCCCGCTATAATGTCTATACAGGCCGGACCCCGCTATAATGTCTATACAGGCCGGACCCCGCTATAATGTCTATACAGGCCGGACCCCGCTATAATGTCTATGCAGGCCGGACCCCGCTATAATGTCTATGCAGGCCGGACCCCGCTATAATGTCTATACAAGCCGGACCCCGCTATAGTGTCTATACAGGCCGGACCCCGCTATAATGTCTATACAGGCCGGACCCCGCTATAGTGTCTATACAGGCCGGACCCCGCTATAATGTCTATACAGGCCGGACCCCGCTATAATGTCTATGCAGGCCGGACCCCACTATAATGTCTATACAGGCCGGACCCCACTATAATGTCTATACAGGCCGGACCCCACTATAATGTCTATACAGGCCGGACCCCACTATAATGTCTATACAAGCCGGACCCCGCTATAATGTCTATACAGGCCGGACCCCGCTATAATGTCTATACAGGCCGGACCCCGATATGGTGTCTATACAGGCCGGACCCCGCTATAGTGTCTATACAGGCCGGACCCCGCTATAATGTCTATACAAGCCGGACCCCACTATAATGTCTATACAAGCCGGACCCCGCTATAATGTCTATACAGGCCGGACCCCGCTATAATGTCTATACAAGCCGGACCCCGCTATAATGTCTATACAGGCCGGACCCCGCTATAGTGTCTATACAGGCCGGACCCCGTTATAATGTCTATACAGGCCGGACCCCGATATAATGTGTATACAGGCCGGACCCCGCTATAATGTCTATACAGGCCGGACCCCACTATAATGTCTATACAGGCCGGACCCCGCTATAGTGTCTGTACAGGCCGGACCCCGCTATAGTGTCTATGCAGGCCGGACCCCGCTATAATGTCTATACAGGCCGGACCCCGCTATAATGTCTATGCAGGCCGGACCCCGCTATAATGTCTATACAGGCCGGACGCCGCTATAATGTCTATACAGGCCGGACCCCGCTATAATGTCTATACAGGCCGGACCCCGCTATAGTGTCTATACAGGCCGGACCCCGCTATAGTGTCTATACAAGCCGGACCCCGCTATAATGTCTATACAGGCCGGACCCCGCTATAATGTCTATACAAGCCGGACCCCGCTATAATGTCTATACAGGCCGGACCCCGCTATAATGTCTATACAGGCCGGACCCCGCTATAATGTCTATACAGGCCGGACCCCGCTATAATGTCTATACAAGCCGGACCCCGCTATAATGTCTATACAAGCCGGACCCCGCTATAGTGTCTATACAGGCCGGACCCCGCTATAATGTCTATACAAGCCGGACCCCGCTATAATGTCTATACAGGCCGGACCCCGCTATAATGTCTATACAGGCCGGACCCCGCTATAATGTCTATGCAGGCCGGACCCCGCTATAATGTCTATACAGGCCGGACCCTGCTGTAATGTCTATACAGGCCGGACCCCGCTATAATGTCTATACAGGCCGGACCCCGCTATAATGTCTATACAGGCCGGACCCTGCTGTAATGTCTATACAGGCCGGACCCCGCTATAATGTCTATACAGGCCGGACCCCGCTATAATGTCTATACAGGCCGGACCCTGCTGTAATGTCTATGCAGGCCGGACCCCGCTATAATGTCTATACAGGCCGGACCCTGCTGTAATGTCTATACAGGCCGGACCCCGCTATAATGTCTATACAGGCCGGACCCCGCTATAATGTCTATACAGGCCGGACCCCGCTATAATGTCTATACAGGCCGGACCCCGCTATAATGTCTATGCAGGCCGGACCCCGCTATAATGTCTATACAGGCCGGACCCTGCTGTAATGTCTATACAGGCCGGACCCCGCTATAATGTCTATACAGGCCGGACCCCGCTATAATGTCTATACAGGCCGGACCCTGCTGTAATGTCTATACAGGCCGGACCCCGCTATAATGTCTATACAGGCCGGACCCCGCTATAATGTCTATACAGGCCGGACCCCGCTATAATGTCTATACAGGCCGGACCCCGCTATAATGTCTATACAGGCCGGACCCCACTATAATGTCTATGCAGGCCGGACCCCGCTATAATGTCTATGCAGGCCGGACCCCGCTATAATGTCTATACAGGCCGGACCCCACTATAATGTCTATACAGGCCGGACCCCGCTATAATGTCTATACAGGCCGGACCCCGCTATAATGTCTATACAAGCCGGACCCCGCTATAATGTCTATACAGGCCGGACCCCACTATAATGTCTATACAGGCCGGACCCCGCTATAATATCTATACAGGCCGGACCCCGCTATAATGTCTATACAGGCCGGACCCCGCTATAATGTCTATACAGGCCGGACCCCGCTATAATGTCTATACAGGCCGGACCCCGCTATAATGTCTCTGCAGGCCGGACCCCGCTATAATGTCTATGCAGGCCGGACCCCGCTATAATGTCTATACAAGCCGGACCCCGCTATAGTGTCTATACAGGCCGGACCCCGCTATAATGTCTATACAGGCCGGACCCCGCTATAGTGTCTATACAGGCCGGACCCCGCTATAATGTCTATACAGGCCGGACCCCGCTATAATGTCTATGCAGGCCGGACCCCACTATAATGTCTATACAGGCCGGACCCCACTATAATGTCTATACAGGCCGGACCCCACTATAATGTCTATACAAGCCGGACCCCGCTATAATGTCTATAAAAGCCGGACCCCGCTATAATGTCTATACAGGCCGGACCCCGCTATAATGTCTATGCAGGCCGGACCCCGCTATAATGTCTATACAGGCCGGACCCCGATATGGTGTCTATACAGGCCGGACCCCGCTATAGTGTCTATACAGGCCGGACCCCGCTATAATGTCTATACAAGCCGGACCCCACTATAATGTCTATACAAGCCGGACCCCGCTATAATGTCTATACAGGCCGGACCCCGCTATAATGTCTATACAAGCCGGACCCCGCTATAATGTCTATACAGGCCGGACCCCGCTTTAGTGTCTATACAGGCCGGACCCCGTTATAATGTCTATACAGGCCGGACCCCGATATAATGTGTATACAGGCCGGACCCCGCTATAATGTCTATACAGGCCGGACCCCCCTATAATGTCTATACAGGCCGGACCCCGCTATAATGTCTATACAGGCCGGACCCCACTATAATGTCTATACAGGCCGGACCCCGCTATAGTGTCTGTACAGGCCGGACCCCGCTATAGTGTCTATGCAGGCCGGACCCCGCTATAATGTCTATACAGGCCGGACCCCGCTATAATGTCTATGCAGGCCGGACCCCGCTATAATGTCTATATAGGCCGGACCCCGCTATAGTGTCTATACACGCCGGACCCCGCTATAATGTCTATACAGGCCGGACCCCGCTATAATGTCTATGCAGGCCGGACCCCGCTATAATGTCTATACAGGCCGGACCCCGCTATAATGTCTATACAGGCCGGACCCCGCTATAATGTTTATATAGGCCGGACCCCGCTATAATGTCTATGCAGGCCGGACCCCGCTATAATGTCTATGCAGGCCGGACCTCGCTATAGTGTCTATACAGGCCGGACCCCGCTATAATGTCTATACAGGCCGGACCCCGCTATAAAGTCTATACAGGCCGGACCCCGCTATAATGTCTATACAGGCCGGACCCCGATATAGTGTCTATACAGGCCGGACCCCGCTATAATGTCTATACAGGCCGGACCCCGCTATAATGTCTATACAGGCCGGACCCCGCTATAATGTCTATACAGGCCGGACCCCGCTATAATGTCTATACAGGCCGGACCCCGCTATAATGTCTATGCAGGCCGGACCCCGATATAATGTCTATACAGGCCGGACCCCGCTATAATGTCTATACAGGCCGGACCCCGCTATAATGTCTATACAGGCCGGACCCCGCTATAATGTCTATACAGGCCGGACCCCGCTATAATGTCTATACAGGCCGGACCCCACTATAATGTCTATGCAGGCCGGACCCCGCTATAATGTCTATACAAGCCGGACCCCGCTATAATGTCTATACAGGCCGGACCCCACTATAATGTCTATACAGGCCGGACCCCGCTATAATATCTATACAGGCCGGACCCCGCTATAATGTCTATACAGGCCGGACCCCGCTATAATGTCTATACAGGCCGGACCCCGCTATAATGTCTATACAGGCCGGACCCCGCTATAATGTCTATACAGGCCGGACCCCGCTATAGTGTCTATACAGGCCGGACCCCACTATAATGTCTATACAGGCCGGACCCCGCTATAATGTCTATACAGGCCGGACCCCGCTATAATGTCTATACAGGCCGGACCCCGCTATAATGTCTATGCAGGCCGGACCCCGCTATAATGTCTATGCAGGCCGGACCCCGCTATAATGTCTATACAAGCCGGACCCCGCTATAGTGTCTATACAGGCCGGACCCCGCTATAATGTCTATACAGGCCGGACCCCGCTATAGTGTCTATACAGGCCGGACCCCGCTATAATGTCTATACAGGCCGGACCCCGCTATAATGTCTATGCAGGCCGGACCCCACTATAATGTCTATACAGGCCGGACCCCACTATAATGTCTATACAGGCCGGACCCCACTATAATGTCTATACAAGCCGGACCCCGCTATAATGTCTATACAAGCCGGACCCCGCTATAATGTCTATACAGGCCGGACCCCGCTATAATGTCTATGCAGGCCGGACCCCGCTATAATGTCTATACAGGCCGGACCCCGATATAGTGTCTATACAGGCCGGACCCCGCTATAGTGTCTATACAGGCCGGACCCCGCTATAATGTCTATACAGGCCGGACCCCGCTATAATGTCTATACAAGCCGGACCCCGCTATAATGTCTATACAGGCCGGACCCCGCTATAGTGTCTATACAGGCCGGACCCCGCTATAATGTCTATACAGGCCGGACCCCGATATAATGTGTATACAGGCCGGACCCCGCTATAATGTCTATACAGGCCGGACCCCACTATAATGTCTATACAGGCCGGACCCCGCTATAGTGTCTGTACAGGCCGGACCCCGCTATAGTGTCTATGCAGGCCGGACCCCGCTATAATGTCTATACAGGCCGGACCCCGCTATAATGTCTATGCAGGCCGGACCCCGCTATAATGTCTATATAGGCCGGACCCCGCTATAGTGTCTATACACGCCGGACCCCGCTATAATGTCTATACAGGCCGGACCCCGCTATAATGTCTATGCAGGCCGGACCCCGCTATAATGTCTATACAGGCCGGACCCCGCTATAATGTTTATATAGGCCGGACCCCGCTATAATGTCTATGCAGGCCGGACCCCGCTATAATGTCTATGCAGGCCGGACCTCGCTATAGTGTCTATACAGGCCGGACCCCGATATAGTGTCTATACAGGCCGGACCCCGCTATAATGTCTATACAGGCCGGACCCCGCTATAATGTCTATACAGGCCGGACCCCGCTATAAAGTCTATACAGGCCGGACCCCGCTATAATGTCTATACAGGCCGGACCCCGATATAGTGTCTATACAGGCCGGACCCCGCTATAGTGTCTATACAGGCCGGACCCCGCTATAATGTCTATACAGGCCGGACCCCGCTATAATGTCTATACAGGCCGGACCCCGCTATAATGTCTATACAGGCCGGACCCCGCTATAATGTCTATGCAGGCCGGACCCCGCTATAATGTCTATACAGGCCGGACCCCGCTATAATGTCTATACAGGCCGGACCCCACTATAATGTCTATACAGGCCGGACCCCGCTATAATGTCTATACAGGCCGGACCCCGCTATAATGTCTATACAAGCCGGACCCCGCTATAATGTCTATACAAGCCGGACCCCGCTATAATGTCTATACAGGCCGGACCCCGCTATAATGTCTATGCAGGCCGGACCCCGCTATAATGTCTATACAGGCCGGACCCCGCTATAATGTCTATACAGGCCGGACCCCACTATAATGTCTATACAGGCCGGACCCCGCTATAATGTCTATACAGGCCGGACCCCGCTATAATGTCTATGCAGGCCGGACCCCGCTATAGTGTCTATACAGGCCGGACCCCGCTATAATGTCTATACAGGCCGGACCCCGCTATAGTGTCTATACAGGCCGGACCCCGCTATAATGTCTATACAGGCCGGACCCCGCTATAATGTCTATACAGGCCGGACCCCGCTATAATGTCTATACAGGCCGGACCCCGCTATAATGTCTATACAGGCCGGACCCCGCTATAGTGTCTATACAGGCCGGACCCCGCTATAATGTCTATACAGGCCGGACCCCGCTATAGTGTCTATACAGGCCGGACCCCACTATAATGTCTATACAGGCCGGACCCCGCTATAGTGTCTATACAGGCCGGACCCCGCTATAATGTCTATACAGGCCGGACCCCGCTATAGTGTCTATACAGACCGGACCCCGCTATAATGTCTATACAGGCCGGACCCCGCTATAATGTCTATACAGGCCGGACCCCGCTATAATGTCTATACAGGCCGGACCCCGCTATAATGTCTATACAGGCCGGACCCCGCTATAATGTCTATACAGGCCGGACCCCGCTATAATGTCTATACAGGCCGGACCCCGCTATAATGTCTATACAGGCCGGACCCCGCTATAATGTCTATACAGGCCGGACCCCGCTATAATGTCTATACAGGCCGGACCCCGCTATAATGTCTATGCAGGCCGGACCCCGCTATAATGTCTATACAGGCCGGACCCCGCTATAATGTCTATACAGGCCGGACCCCGCTATAGTGTCTATACAGGCCGGACCCCGCTATAATGTCTATACAGGCCGGACCCCGCTATAATGTCTATACAGGCCGGACTCCGCTATAATGTCTATACAGGCCGGACCCCGCTATAGTGTCTATACAGGCCGGACCCCGCTATAGTGTCTATACAAGCCGGACCCCGCTATAATGTCTATACAGGCCGGACCCCGCTATAATGTCTATACAAGCCGGACCCCGCTATAGTGTCTATACAAGCCGGACCCCGCTATAGTGTCTATACAAGCCGGACCCCGCTATAGTGTCTATACAGGCCGGACCCCGCTATAATGTCTATACAAGCCGGACCCCGCTATAATGTCTATACAGGCCGGACCCCGCTATAATGTCTATACAGGCCGGACCCCGCTATAATGTCTATGCAGGCCGGACCCCGCTATAATGTCTATACAGGCCGGACCCTGCTGTAATGTCTATACAGGCCGGACCCCGCTATAATGTCTATACAGGCCGGACCCCGCTATAATGTCTATACAGGCCGGACCCCGCTATAATGTCTATACAGGCCGGACCCCGCTATAATGTCTATACAGGCCGGACCCCGCTATAATGTCTATACAGGCCGGACCCCGCTATAATGTCTATACAGGCCGGACCCCGCTATAATGTCTATACAGGCCGGACCCCGCTATAATGTCTATACAGGCCGGACCCCACTATAATGTCTATGCAGGCCGGACCCCGCTATAATGTCTATACAAGCCGGACCCCGCTATAGTGTCTATACAGGCCGGACCCCGCTATAATGTCTATGCACGCCGGACCCCGCTATAATGTCTATGCAGGCCGGACCCCGCTATAATGTCTATACAAGCCGGACCCCGCTATAGTGTCTATACAGGCCGGACCCCGCTATAATGTCTATACAGGCCGGACCCCGCTATAGTGTCTATACAGGCCGGACCCCGCTATAATGTCTATACAGGCCGGACCCCGCTATAATGTCTATGCAGGCCGGAACCCACTATAATGTCTATACAGGCCGGACCCCACTATAATGTCTATACAGGCCGGACCCCACTATAATGTCTATACAAGCCGGACCCCGCTATAATGTCTATACAAGCCGGACCCCGCTATAATGTCTATACAGGCCGGACCCCGCTATAATGTCTATGCAGGCCGGACCCCGCTATAATGTCTATACAGGCCGGACCCCGCTATAATGTCTATGCAGGCCGGACCCCGCTATAGTGTCTATACAGGCCGGACCCCGATATAGTGTCTATACAGGCCGGACCCCGCTATAATGTCTATACAGGCCGGACCCCGCTATAATGTCTATACAGGCCGGACCCCGCTATAAAGTCTATACAGGCCGGACCCCGCTATAATGTCTATACAGGCCGGACCCCGATATAGTGTCTATACAGGCCGGACCCCGCTATAGTGTCTATACAGGCCGGACCCCGCTATAATGTCTATACAGGCCGGACCCCGCTATAATGTCTATACAAGCCGGACCCCGCTATAATGTCTATACAGGCCGGACCCCGCTATAGTGTCTATACAGGCCGGACCCCGCTATAATGTCTATACAGGCCGGACCCCGATATAATGTGTATACAGGCCGGACCCCGCTATAATGTCTATACAGGCCGGACCCCACTATAATGTCTATACAGGCCGGACCCCGCTATAGTGTCTGTACAGGCCGGACCCCGCTATAGTGTCTATACAGGCCGGACCCCGCTATAATGTCTATACAGGCCGGACCCCGCTATAATGTCTATGCAGGCCGGACCCCGCTATAATGTCTATATAGGCCGGACCCCGCTATAGTGTCTATACACGCCGGACCCCGCTATAATGTCTATACAGGCCGGACCCCGCTATAATGTCTATGCAGGCCGGACCCCGCTATAATGTCTATGCAGGCCGGACCCCGCTATAATGTCTATACAGGCCGGACCCCGCTATAATGTCTATACAGGCCGGACCCCGCTATAATGTCTATATAGGCCGGACCCCGCTATAATGTCTATGCAGGCCGGACCCCGCTATAATGTCTATACAAGCCGGACCCCGCTATATATTCTATTCAAGCCGGACCCCGCTTTAATGTCTATGCAGGCCGGACCCCGCTATAATGTCTATACAGGCCGGACCCCGCTATAATGTCTATACAGGCCGGACCCCGCTATAATGTCTATACAGGCCGGACCCCGCTATAATGTCTATACAGGCCGGACCCCGCTATAATGTCTATACAGGCCGGACCGCGCTATAATGTCTATGCAGGCCGGACCCCGCTATAGTGTCTATACAGGCCGGACCCCGCTATAATGTCTATACAGGCCGGACCCCGCTATAATGTCTATACAGGCCGGACCCCGCTATAATGTCTATACAAGCCGGACCCCGCTATAATGTCTATACAGGCCGGACCCCGCTATAATGTCTATACAGTCCGGACCCCGCTATAATGTCTATACAGGCCGGACCCCACTATAATGTCTATACAGGCCGGACCCCGCTATAGTGTCTATACAGGCCGGACCCCGCTATAATGTCTATACAGGCCGGACCCCGCTATAAAGTCTATACAGGCCGGACCCCGCTATAATGTCTATGCAGGCCGGACCCCGCTATAATGTCTATGCAGGCCGGACCCCGCTATAATGTCTATGCAGGCCGGACCCCGCTATAATGTCTATACAGGCCGGACCCCGCTATAATGTCTATACAGGCCGGACCCCGCTATAGTGTCTATACAGGCCGGACCCTGCTATAATGTCTATACAGGCCGGACCCCGCTATAATGTCTATACAGGCCGGACCCCGCTATAGTGTCTATACAAGCCGGACCCCGCTATAGTGTCTATACAGGCCGGACCCCGCTATAATGTCTATACAAGCCGGACCCCGCTATAATGTCTATACAGGCCGGACCCCGCTATAGTGTCTATACAGGCCGGACCCCGCTATAATGTCTATACAAGCCGGACCCCGCTATAATGTCTATACAGGCCGGACCCCGCTATAATGTCTATACAGGCCGGACCCCACTATAATGTCTATACAGGCCGTACCCTGCTATAATGTCTATGCAGGCCGGACCCCGCAATAATGTCTATACAAGCCGGACCCCGCTATAATGTCTATACAGGCCGGACCCCGCTATAGTGTCTATACAGGCCGGACCTCACTATAATGTCTATATAGGCCGGACCCCACTATAATGTCTATACAAGCCGGACCCCGCTATAATGTCTATACAGGCCGGACCCCGCTATAATGTCTATACAGGCCGGACCCCGCTATAATGTCTATACAGGCCGGACCCCGCTATAAAGTCTATACAGGCCGGACCCCGCTATAATGTCTATACAAGCCGGACCCCGCTATAATGTCTATACAGGCCGGACCCCGCTATAATGTCTATACAGGCCGGACCCCGCTATAATGTCTATACAGGCCGGACCCTGCTATAATGTCTATGCAGGCCGGACCCCGCTATAATGTCTATACAGGCCGGACCCCGCTATAATGTCTATACAAGCCGGACCCCGCTATAATGTCTATACAGGCCGGACCCCGCTATAATGTCTATACAAGCCGGACCCCGCTATAGTGTCTATACAGGCCGGACCCCGCTATAATGTCTATATAGGCCGGACCCCGCTATAATGTCTATACAGGCCGGACCCCGCTATAATGTCTATACAGGCCGGACCCCGCTATAATGTCTATACAGGCCGGACCCCGCTATAATGTCTATACAGGCCGGACCCCGCTATAGTTTCTATACAGGCCGGACCCCGCTATAATGTCTATACAGGCCGGACCCCGCTATAATGTCTATACAGGCCGGACCCCACTATAATGTCTATACAGGCCGGACCCCGCTATAGTGTCTATACAGGCCGGACCCCGCTATAGTGTCTATAGAGGCCGGACCCCACTATAATGTCTATACAAGCCGGACCCCGCTATAGTGTCTATACAAGCCGGACCCCGCTATAATGTCTATACAAGCCGGACCCCGCTATAATGTCTATACAGGCCGGACCCCGCTATAATGTCTATGCAGGCCGGACCCCGCTATAATGTCTATACAGGCCGGACCCCGCTATAATGTCTATGCAGGCCGGACCCCGCTATAATGTCTATACAAGCCGGACCCCGCTATAGTGTCTATACAGGCCGGACCCCGCTATAGTGTCTATGCAGGCCGGACCCCGCTATAATGTCTATGCAGGCCGGACCCCGCTATAGTGTCTATACAGGCCGGACCCCGCTATAATGTCTATACAAGCCGGACCCCGCTATAATGTCTATACAGGCCGGACCCCGCTATAGTGTCTATACAGGCCGGACCCCGCTATAGTGTCTATACAGGCCGGACCCCGCTATAATGTCTATACAGGCCGGACCCCGCTATAGTGTCTATACAGGCCGGACCCCGCTATAATGTCTATACAGGCCGGACCCCGCTATAGTGTCTATACAGGCCGGACCCCGCTATAGTGTCTATACAGGCCGGACCCCGCTATAGTGTCTATACAGGCCGGACCCCGCTATAATGTCTATACAGGCCGGACCCCGCTATAGTGTCTATACAGGCCAGACCCCGCTATAGTGTCTGTACAGGCCGGACCCCGCTATAATGTCTATACAGGCCGGACCCCGCTATAATGTCTATACAGGCCGGACCCCGCTATAATGTCTATGCAGGCCGGACCCCGCTATAATGTCTATACAGGCCGGACCCCGCTATAATGTCTATACAGGCCGGACCCCGCTATAATGTCTATACAGGCCGGACCCCGCTATAGTGTCTATACAGGCCGGACCCCGCTATAATGTCTATACAGGCCGGACCCCGCTATAATGTCTATACAAGCCGGACCCCGCTATAATGTCTATACAGGCCGGACCCCGCTATAGTGTCTATACAAGCCGGACCCCGCTATAATGTCTATACAGACCGGACCCCACTATAATGTCTATACAGGCCGGACCCCGCTATAATGTCTATACAGGCCGGACCCCACTATAATGTCTATACAGGCCGGACCCCGCTATAATGTCTATACAGGCCGGACCCCGCTATAATGTCTATACAAGCCGGACCCCGCTATAATGTCTATACAGGCCGGACCCCACTATAATGTCTATACAGGCCGGACCCCGCTATAATGTCTATACAAGCCGGACCCCGCTATAATGTCTATGCAGGCCAGACCCCGCTATAATGTCTATACAAGCCGGACCCCGCTATAATGTCTATACAGGCCGGACCCCGCTATAATGTCTATACAGGCCGGACCCCACTATAATGTCTATACAGGCCGGACCCCGCTATAATGTCTATACAGGCCGGACCCCGCTATAATGTCTATACAGGCCGGACCCCGCTATAATGTCTATACAAGCCGGACCCCGCTATAATGTCTATACAAGCCGGACCCCACTATAATGTCTATACAGGCCGGACCCCGCTATAATGTCTATACAGGCCGGACCCCGCTATAGTGTCTATACAGGCTGGACCCCGCTATAATGTCTATGCAGGCCGGACCCCGCTATAATGTCTATACAAGCCGGACCCCGCTATAATGTCTATACAGGCCGGACCCCGCTATAATGTCTATACAGGCCGGACCCCGCTATAATGTCTATACAGGCCGGACCCTGCTATAATGTCTATACAGGCCGGACCCCGCTACAATGTCTATACAGGCCGGACCCTGCTATAATGTCTATACAGGCCGGACCCCGCTATAATGTCTATACAGGCCGGACCCCGCTATAATGTCTATACAGGCCGGACCCCGCTATAATGTCTATACAGGCCTGACCCCGCTATAATGTCTATACAGGCCGGACCCCGCTATAATGTCTATACAGGCCGGACCCCGCTATAATGTCTATACAGGCCGGACCCCGCTATAATGTCTATACAAGCCGGACCCCGCTATAATGTCTATACAGGCCGGACCCCGCTATAATGTCTATACAGGCCGGACCCCGCTATAATGTCTATACAGGCCGGACCCCGCTATAATGTCTATACAGGCCGGACCCCACTATAATGTCTATACAGGCCGGACCCCGCTATAATGTCTATACAGGCCGGACCCCGCTATAATGTCTATGCAGGCCGGACCCCGCTATAATGTCTATACAGGCCGGACCCCGCTATAATGTCTATACAGGCCGGACCCCGCTATAATGTCTATACAAGCCGGACCCCGCTATAATGTCTATACAGGCCGGACCCCACTATAATGTCTATACAGGCCGGACCCCGCTATAGTGTCTATACAGGCCGGACCCCGCAATAATGTCTATACAGGCCGGACCCCGCTATAATGTCTATGCAGGCCGGACCCCGCTATAATGTCTATACAAGCCGGACCCCGCTATAATGTCTATACAGGCCGGACCCCGCTATAATGTCTATACAGGCCGGACCCCACTATAATGTCTATACAGGCCGGACCCCGCTATAATGTCTATACAGGCCGGACCCCACTATAATGTCTATACAGGCCGGACCCCACTATAGTGTCTATACAGGCCGGACCCCGCTATAATGTCTATACAGGCCGGACCCCACTATAATGTCTATACAGGCCGGACCCCGCTATAATGTCTATACAGGCCGGACCCCACTATAGTGTCTATACAGGCCGGACCCCACTATAATGTCTATACAGGCCGGACCCCGCTATAATGTCTATACAGGCCGGACCCCGCTATAATGTCTATACAAGCCGGACCCCGCTATAATGTCTATACAGGCCGGACCCCGCTATATTGTCTATACAGGCCGGACCCCGCTATAATGTCTATGCAGGCCGGACCCCGCTATAATGTCTATACAAGCCGGACCCCGCTATAATGTCTATACAGGCCGGACCCCGCTATAATGTCTATACAGGCCGGACCCCGCTATAATGTCTATACAGGCCGGACCCCACTATAATGTCTATACAGGCCGGACCCCGCTATAATATCTATACAGGCCGGACCCCGCTATAATGTCTATACAGGCCGGACCCCGCTATAATGTCTATACAGGCCGGACCCCGCTATAATGTCTATACAGGCCGGACCCCGCTATAATGTCTATGCAGGCCGGACCCCGCTATAATGTCTATGCAGGCCGGACCCCGCTATAATGTCTATACAAGCCGGACTCCGCTATAGTGTCTATACAGGCCGGACCCCGCTATAATGTCTATACAGGCCGGACCCCACTATAGTGTCTATACAGGCCGGACCCCGCTATAATGTCTATACAGGCCGGACCCCGCTATAATGTCTATGCAGGCCGGACCCCACTATAATGTCTATACAGGCCGGACCCCACTATAATGTCTATACAGGCCGGACCCCACTATAATGTCTATACAAGCCGGACCCCGCTATAATGTCTATACAAGCCGGACCCCGCTATAATGTCTATACAGGCCGGACCCCGCTATAATGTCTATGCAGGCCGGACCCCGCTATAATGTCTATACAGGCCGGACCCCGATATGGTGTCTATACAGGCCGGACCCCGCTATAGTGTCTATACAGGCCGGACCCCGCTATAATGTCTATACAAGCCGGACCCCACTATAATGTCTATACAAGCCGGACCCCGCTATAATGTCTATACAGGCCGGACCCCGCTATAATGTCTATACAAGCCGGACCCCGCTATAATGTCTATACAGGCCGGACCCCGCTATAGTGTCTATACAGGCCGGACCCCGCTATAATGTCTATACAGGCCGGACCCCGATATAATGTGTATACAGGCCGGACCCCGCTATAATGTCTATACAGGCCGGACCCCACTATAATGTCTATACAGGCCGGACCCCGCTATAGTGTCTGTACAGGCCGGACCCCGCTATAGTGTCTATGCAGGCCGGACCCCGCTATAATGTCTATACAGGCCGGACCCCGCTATAATGTCTATGCAGGCCGGACCCCGCTATAATGTCTATATAGGCCGGACCCCGCTATAGTGTCTATACACGCCGGACCCCGCTATAATGTCTATACAGGCCGGACCCCGCTATAATGTCTATGCAGGCCGGACCCCGCTATAATGTCTATACAGGCCGGACCCCGCTATAATGTCTATACAGGCCGGACCCCGCTATAATGTTTATATAGGCCGGACCCCGCTATAATGTCTATGCAGGCCGGACCCCGCTATAATGTCTATGCAGGCCGGACCTCGCTATAGTGTCTATACAGGCCGGACCCCGCTATAATGTCTATACAGGCCGGACCCCGCTATAAAGTCTATACAGGCCGGACCCCGCTATAATGTCTATACAGGCCGGACCCCGATATAGTGTCTATACAGGCCGGACCCCGCTATAATGTCTATACAGGCCGGACCCCGCTATAATGTCTATACAGGCCGGACCCCGCTATAGTGTCTATACAGGCCGGACCCCGCTATAATGTCTATACAGGCCGGACCCCGCTATAATGTCTATACAGGCCGGACCCCGCTATAATGTCTATGCAGGCCGGACCCCGCTATAATGTCTATACAGGCCGGACCCCGCTATAATGTCTATACAGGCCGGACCCCGCTATAATGTCTATACAGGCCGGACCCAGCTATAATGTCTATACAGGCCGGACCCCACTATAATGTCTATGCAGGCCGGACCCCGCTATAATGTCTATACAGGCCGGACCCCGCTATAATGTCTATACAGGCCGGACCCCGCTATAATGTCTATACAAGCCGGACCCCGCTATAATGTCTATACAGGCCGGACCCCGCTATAATGTCTATACAGGCCGGACCCCACTATAATGTCTATACAGGCCGGACCCCGCTATAATGTCTATACAGGCCGGACCCCGCTATAATGTCTATGCAGGCCGGACCCCGCTATAATGTCTATGCAGGCCGGACCCCGCTATAATGTTTATACAAGCCGGACCCCGCTATAGTGTCTATACAGGCCGGACCCCGCTATAATGTCTATACAGGCCGGACCCCGCTATAATGTCTATACAAGCCGGACCCCGCTATAATGTCTATACAGGCCGGACCCCACTATAATGTCTATACAGGCCGGACCCCGCTATAATATCTATACAGGCCGGACCCCGCTATAATGTCTATACAGGCCGGACCCCGCTATAATGTCTATACAGGCCGGACCCCGCTATAATGTCTATACAGGCCGGACCCCGCTATAATGTCTATGCAGGCCGGACCCCGCTATAATGTCTATGCAGGCCGGACCCCGCTATAATGTCTATACAAGCCGGACCCCGCTATAGTGTCTATACAGGCCGGACCCCGCTATAATGTCTATACAGGCCGGACCCCGCTATAGTGTCTATACAGGCCGGACCCCGCTATAATGTCTATACAGGCCGGACCCCGCTATAATGTCTATGCAGGCCGGACCCCACTATAATGTCTATACAGGCCGGACCCCACTATAATGTCTATACAGGCCGGACCCCACTATAATGTCTATACAAGCCGGACCCCGCTATAATGTCTATACAAGCCGGACCCCGCTATAATGTCTATACAGGCCGGACCCCGCTATAATGTCTATGCAGGCCGGACCCCGCTATAATGTCTATACAGGCCGGACCCCGATATAGTGTCTATACAGGCCGGACCCCGCTATAGTGTCTATACAGGCCGGACCCCGCTATAATGTCTATACAGGCCGGACCCCGCTATAATGTCTATACAAGCCGGACCCCGCTATAATGTCTATACAGGCCGGACCCCGCTATAGTGTCTATACAGGCCGGACCCCGCTATAATGTCTATACAGGCCGGACCCCGATATAATGTGTATACAGGCCGGACCCCGCTATAATGTCTATACAGGCCGGACCCCACTATAATGTCTATACAGGCCGGACCCCGCTATAGTGTCTGTACAGGCCGGACCCCGCTATAGTGTCTATGCAGGCCGGACCCCGCTATAATGTCTATACAGGCCGGACCCCGCTATAATGTCTATGCAGGCCGGACCCCGCTATAATGTCTATATAGGCCGGACCCCGCTATAGTGTCTATACACGCCGGACCCCGCTATAATGTCTATACAGGCCGGACCCCGCTATAATGTCTATGCAGGCCGGACCCCGCTATAATGTCTATACAGGCCGGACCCCGCTATAATGTCTATACAGGCCGGACCCCGCTATAATGTTTATATAGGCCGGACCCCGCTATAATGTCTATGCAGGCCGGACCCCGCTATAATGTCTATGCAGGCCGGACCTCGCTATAGTGTCTATACAGGCCGGACCCCGATATAGTGTCTATACAGGCCGGACCCCGCTATAATGTCTATACAGGCCGGACCCCGCTATAATGTCTATACAGGCCGGACCCCGCTATAAAGTCTATACAGGCCGGACCCCGCTATAATGTCTATACAGGCCGGACCCCGATATAGTGTCTATACAGGCCGGACCCCGCTATAGTGTCTATACAGGCCGGACCCCGCTATAATGTCTATACAGGCCGGACCCCGCTATAATGTCTATACAGGCCGGACCCCGCTATAATGTCTATACAGGCCGGACCCCGCTATAATGTCTATGCAGGCCGGACCCCGCTATAATGTCTATACAGGCCGGACCCCGCTATAATGTCTATACAGGCCGGACCCCACTATAATGTCTATACAGGCCGGACCCCGCTATAATGTCTATACAGGCCGGACCCCGCTATAATGTCTATACAAGCCGGACCCCGCTATAATGTCTATACAAGCCGGACCCCGCTATAATGTCTATACAGGCCGGACCCCGCTATAATGTCTATGCAGGCCGGACCCCGCTATAATGTCTATACAGGCCGGACCCCGCTATAATGTCTATACAGGCCGGACCCCACTATAATGTCTATACAGGCCGGACCCCGCTATAATGTCTATACAGGCCGGACCCCGCTATAATGTCTATACAAGCCGGACCCCACTATAATGTCTATACAGGCCGGACCCCGCTATAATGTCTATACAGGCCGGACCCCGCTATAGTGTCTATACAGGCCGGACCCCGCTATAATGTCTATACAGGCCGGACCCCGCTATAGTGTCTATACAGGCCGGACCCCGCTATAATGTCTATACAGGCCGGACCCCGCTATAGTGTCTATACAGGCCGGACCCCGCTATAATGTCTATACAGGCCGGACCCCGCTATAGTGTCTATACAGGCCGGACCCCACTATAATGTCTATACAGGCCGGACCCCGCTATAGTGTCTATACAGGCCGGACCCCGCTATAATGTCTATACAGGCCGGACCCCGCTATAGTGTCTATACAGACCGGACCCCGCTATAATGTCTATACAGGCCGGACCCCGCTATAATGTCTATACAGGCCGGACCCCGCTATAATGTCTATACAGGCCGGACCCCGCTATAATGTCTATACAGGCCGGACCCCGCTATAATGTCTATACAGGCCGGACCCCGCTATAATGTCTATACAGGCCGGACCCCGCTATAATGTCTATACAGGCCGGACCCCGCTATAATGTCTATACAGGCCGGACCCCGCTATAATGTCTATACAGGCCGGACCCCGCTATAATGTCTATGCAGGCCGGACCCCGCTATAATGTCTATACAGGCCGGACCCCGCTATAATGTCTATACAGGCCGGACCCCGCTATAGTGTCTATACAGGCCGGACCCCGCTATAATGTCTATACAGGCCGGACCCCGCTATAATGTCTATACAGGCCGGACCCCGCTATAATGTCTATACAGGCCGGACCCCGCTATAGTGTCTATACAGGCCGGACCCCGCTATAGTGTCTATACAAGCCGGACCCCGCTATAATGTCTATACAGGCCGGACCCCGCTATAATGTCTATACAAGCCGGACCCCGCTATAGTGTCTATACAAGCCGGACCCCGCTATAGTGTCTATACAAGCCGGACCCCGCTATAGTGTCTATACAGGCCGGACCCCGCTATAATGTCTATACAAGCCGGACCCCGCTATAATGTCTATACAGGCCGGACCCCGCTATAATGTCTATACAGGCCGGACCCCGCTATAATGTCTATGCAGGCCGGACCCCGCTATAGTGTCTATACAGGCCGGACCCCGCTATAGTGTCTATACAGGCCGGACCCTGCTGTAATGTCTATACAGGCCGGACCCCGCTATAATGTCTATACAGGCCGGACCCCGCTATAATGTCTATGCAGGCCGGACCCCGCTATAGTGTCTATACAAGCCGGACCCCGCTATAATGTCTATACAGGCCGGACCCCGCTATAATGTCTATACAGGCCGGACCCTGCTGTAATGTCTATACAGGCCGGACCCCGCTATAATGTCTATACAGGCCGGACCCCGCTATAATGTCTATACAGGCCGGACCCCGCTATAATGTCTATACAGGCCGGACCCCGCTATAATGTCTATACAGGCCGGACCCCGCTATAATGTCTATACAGGCCGGACCCCGCTATAATGTCTATACAGGCCGGACCCCGCTATAATGTCTATACAGGCCGGACCCCGCTATAATGTCTATACAGGCCGGACCCCACTATAATGTCTATGCAGGCCGGACCCCGCTATAATGTCTATACAAGCCGGACCCCGCTATAGTGTCTATACAGGCCGGACCCCGCTATAATGTCTATGCACGCCGGACCCCGCTATAATGTCTATGCAGGCCGGACCCCGCTATAATGTCTATACAAGCCGGACCCCGCTATAGTGTCTATACAGGCCGGACCCCGCTATAATGTCTATACAGGCCGGACCCCGCTATAGTGTCTATACAGGCCGGACCCCGCTATAATGTCTATACAGGCCGGACCCCGCTATAATGTCTATGCAGGCCGGACCCCACTATAATGTCTATACAGGCCGGACCCCACTATAATGTCTATACAGGCCGGACCCCACTATAATGTCTATACAAGCCGGACCCCGCTATAATGTCTATACAAGCCGGACCCCGCTATAATGTCTATACAGGCCGGACCCCGCTATAATGTCTATGCAGGCCGGACCCCGCTATAATGTCTATACAGGCCGGACCCCGCTATAATGTCTATGCAGGCCGGACCCCGCTATAGTGTCTATACAGGCCGGACCCCGATATAGTGTCTATACAGGCCGGACCCCGCTATAATGTCTATACAGGCCGGACCCCGCTATAATGTCTATACAGGCCGGACCCCGCTATAAAGTCTATACAGGCCGGACCCCGCTATAATGTCTATACAGGCCGGACCCCGATATAGTGTCTATACAGGCCGGACCCCGCTATAGTGTCTATACAGGCCGGACCCCGCTATAATGTCTATACAGGCCGGACCCCGCTATAATGTCTATACAAGCCGGACCCCGCTATAATGTCTATACAGGCCGGACCCCGCTATAGTGTCTATACAGGCCGGACCCCGCTATAATGTCTATACAGGCCGGACCCCGCTATAATGTCTATACAGGCCGGACCCCGCTATAATGTCTATACAGGCCGGACCCCGCTATAATGTCTATACAGGCCGGACCCCGCTATAATGTCTATGCAGGCCGGACCCCGCTATAATGTCTATACAGGCCGGACCCCGCTATAATGTCTATACAGGCCGGACCCCGCTATAGTGTCTATACAGGCCGGACCCCGCTATAATGTCTATGCAGGCCGGACCCCGCTATAATGTCTATACAGGCCGGACCCCGCTATAATGTCTATACAGGCCGGACCCCGCTATAGTGTCTATACAGGCCGGACCCCGCTATAGTGTCTATACAAGCCGGACCCCGCTATAATGTCTATACAGGCCGGACCCCGCTATAATGTCTATACAAGCCGGACCCCGCTATAGTGTCTATACAAGCCGGACCCCGCTATAGTGTCTATACAAGCCGGACCCCGCTATAGTGTCTATACAAGCCGGACCCCACTATAATGTCTATACAAGCCGGACCCCGCTATAATGTCTATACAAGCCGGACCCCGCTATAATGTCTATACAGGCCGGACCCCGCTATAATGTCTATGCAGGCCGGACCCCGCTATAATGTCTATACAGGCCGGACCCCGCTATAATGTCTATGCAGGCCGGACCCCGCTATAGTGTCTATACAGGCCGGACCCCGATATAGTGTCTATACAGGCCGGACCCCGCTATAATGTCTATACAGGCCGGACCCCGCTATAATGTCTATACAGGCCGGACCCCGCTATAATGTCTATACAGGCCGGACCCCGCTATAAAGTCTATACAGGCCGGACCCCGCTATAATGTCTATACAGGCCGGACCCCGATATAGTGTCTATACAGGCCGGACCCCGCTATAGTGTCTATACAGGCCGGACCCCGCTATAATGTCTATACAGGCCGGACCCCGCTATAATGTCTATACAAGCCGGACCCCGCTATAATGTCTATACAGGCCGGACCCCGCTATAGTGTCTATACAGGCCGGACCCCGCTATAATGTCTATACAGGCCGGACCCCGATATAATGTGTATACAGGCCGGACCCCGCTATAATGTCTATACAGGCCGGACCCCACTATAATGTCTATACAGGCCGGACCCCGCTATAGTGTCTGTACAGGCCGGACCCCGCTATAGTGTCTATACAGGCCGGACCCCGCTATAATGTCTATACAGGCCGGACCCCGCTATAATGTCTATGCAGGCCGGACCCCGCTATGATGTCTATATAGGCCGGACCCCGCTATAGTGTCTATACACGCCGGACCCCGCTATAATGTCTATACAGGCCGGACCCCGCTATAATGTCTATGCAGGCCGGACCCCGCTATAATGTCTATGCAGGCCGGACCCCGCTATAATGTCTATACAGGCCGGACCCCGCTATAATGTCTATACAGGCCGGACCCCGCTATAATGTCTATATAGGCCGGACCCCGCTATAATGTCTATGCAGGCCGGACCCCGCTATAATGTCTATACAAGCCGGACCCCGCTATAATGTCTATACAAGCCGGACCCCGCTATAGTGTCTATACACGCCGGACCCCGCTATAATGTCTATACAGGCCGGACCCCGCTATAATGTCTATGCAGGCCGGACCCCGCTATAATGTCTATGCAGGCCGGACCCCGCTATAGTGTCTATACAGGCCGGACCCCGCTATGATGTCTATATAGGCCGGACCCCGCTATAGTGTCTATACACGCCGGACCCCGCTATAATGTCTATACAGGCCGGACCCCGCTATAATGTCTATGCAGGCCGGACCCCGCTATAATGTCTATGCAGGCCGGACCCCGCTATAATGTCTATACAGGCCGGACCCCGCTATAATGTCTATACAGGCCGGACCCCGCTATAATGTCTATATAGGCCGGACCCCGCTATAATGTCTATGCAGGCCGGACCCCGCTATAATGTCTATACAAGCCGGACCCCGCTATAATGTCTATACAAGCCGGACCCCACTATAATGTCTATACAAGCCGGACCCCGCTATAATGTCTATACAGGCCGGACCCCGCTATAATGTCTATACAGGCCGGACCCCGCTATAATGTCTATACAGGCCGGACCCCGCTATAATGTCTATACAGGCCGGACCCCGCTATAATGTCTATACAGGCCGGACCCCGCTATAATGTCTATACAGGCCGGACCCCGCTATAATGTCTATACAGGCCGGACCCCGCTATAATGTCTATACAGGCCGGACCCCGCTATAATGTCTATGCAGGCCGGACCCCGCTATAGTGTCTATACAGGCCGGACCCCGCTATAATGTCTATACAGGCCGGACCTCGCTATAATGTCTATACAGGCCGGACCCCGCTATAATGTCTATACAAGCCGGACCCCGCTATAATGTCTATACAGGCCGGACCCCGCTATAATGTCTATACAGTCCGGACCCCGCTATAATGTCTATACAGGCCGGACCCCACTATAATGTCTATACAGGCCGGACCCCGCTATAGTGTCTATACAGGCCGGACCCCGCTATAATGTCTATACAGGCCGGACCCCGCTATAAAGTCTATACAGGCCGGACCCCGCTATAATGTCTATGCAGGCCGGACCCCGCTATAATGTCTATGCAGGCCGGACCCCGCTATAATGTCTATGCAGGCCGGACCCCGCTATAATGTCTATACAGGCCGGACCCCGCTATAATGTCTATACAGGCCGGACCCCGCTATAGTGTCTATACAGGCCGGACCCCGCTATAATGTCTATACAGGCCGGACCCCGCTATAATGTCTATACAGGCCGGACCCCGCTATAGTGTCTATACAAGCCGGACCCCGCTATAGTGTCTATACAGGCCGGACCCCGCTATAATGTCTATACAAGCCGGACCCCGCTATAATGTCTATACAGGCCGGACCCCGCTATAGTGTCTATACAGGCCGGACCCCGCTATAATGTCTATACAGGCCGGACCCCGCTATAATGTCTATACAGGCCGGACCCCGCTATAATGTCTATACAAGCCGGACCCCGCTATAATGTCTATACAGGCCGGACCCCGCTATAATGTCTATACAGGCCGGACCCCGCTATAATGTCTATACAGGCCGGACCCCGCTATAATGTCTATACAGGCCGGACCCCGCTATAATGTCTATACAAGCCGGACCCCGCTATAATGTCTATACAGGCCGGACCCCGCTATAGTGTCTATACAGGCCGGACCCCGCTATAATGTCTATACAGGCCGGACCCCGCTATAATGTCTATACAGGCCGGACCCCGCTATAATGTCTATACAAGCCGGACCCCGCTATAATGTCTATACAGGCCGGACCCCGCTATAATGTCTATACAGGCCGGACCCCGCTATAATGTCTATACAGGCCGGACCCCGCTATAATGTCTATACAAGCCGGACCCCGCTATAATGTCTATACAGGCCGGACCCCGCTATAGTGTCTATACAGGCCGGACCCCGCTATAATGTCAATGCAGGCCGGACCCCGCAATAATGTCTATACAAGCCGGACCCCGCTATAATGTCTATACAGGCCGGACCCCGCTATAGTGTCTATACAGGCCGGACCCCGCTATAATGTCTATACAGGCCGTACCCCGCTATAATGTCTATACAGGCCGGACCCTGCTATAATGTCTATGCAGGCCGGACCCCGCTATAATGTCTATACAGGCCGGACCCCGCTATAATGTCTATACAAGCCGGACCCCGCTATAATGTCTATACAGGCCGGACCCCGCTATAATGTCTATACAAGCCGGACCCCGCTATAGTGTCTATACAGGCCGGACCCCGCTATAATGTCTATACAGGCCGGACCCCGCTATAATGTCTATACAGGCCGGACCCCGCTATAATGTCTATACAGGCCGGACCCCGCTATAATGTCTATACAGGCCGGACCCCGCTATAATGTCTATACAGGCCGGACCCCGCTATAGTGTCTATACAGGCCGGACCCCGCTATAATGTCTATACAGGCCGGACCCCGCTATAATGTCTATACAGGCCGGACCCCACTATAATGTCTATACAGGCCGGACCCCGCTATAGTGTCTATACAGGCCGGACCCCGCTATAGTGTCTATAGAGGCCGGACCCCACTATAATGTCTATACAAGCCGGACCCCGCTATAGTGTCTATACAAGCCGGACCCCGCTATAATGTCTATACAAGCCGGACCCCGCTATAATGTCTATACAGGCCGGACCCCGCTATAGTGTCTATACAGGCCGGACCCCGCTATAATGTCTATACAGGCCGGACCCCACTATAATGTCTATACAAGCCGGACCCCGCTATAATGTCTATGCAGGCCAGACCCCGCTATAATGTCTATACAAGCCGGACCCCGCTATAATGTCTATACAAGCCGGACCCCGCTATAATGTCTATACAGGCCGGACCCCGCTATAATGTCTATACAAGCCGGACCCCGCTATAATGTCTATACAGGCCGGACCCCGCTATAATGTCTATGCAGGCCGGACCCCGCTATAATGTCTATACAGGCCGGACCCCGCTATAATGTCTATGCAGGCCGGACCCCGCTATAATGTCTATACAAGCCGGACCCCGCTATAGTGTCTATACAGGCCGGACCCCGCTATAGTGTCTATGCAGGCCGGACCCCGCTATAATGTCTATGCAGGCCGGACCCCGCTATAGTGTCTATACAGGCCGGACCCCGCTATAATGTCTATACAAGCCGGACCCCGCTATAATGTCTATATAGGCCGGACCCCGCTATAATGTCTATGCAGGCCGGACCCCGCTATAATGTCTATACAAGCCGGACCCCGCTATATATTCTATTCAAGCCGGACCCCGCTTTAATGTCTATGCAGGCCGGACCCCGCTATAATGTCTATACAGGCCGGACCCCGCTATAATGTCTATACAGGCCGGACCCCGCTATAATGTCTATACAGGCCGGACCCCGCTATAATGTCTATACAGGCCGGACCCCGCTATAATGTCTATACAGGCCGGACCCCGCTATAATGTCTATGCAGGCCGGACCCCGCTATAGTGTCTATACAGGCCGGACCCCGCTATAATGTCTATACAGGCCGGACCCCGCTATAATGTCTATACAGGCCGGACCCCGCTATAATGTCTATACAAGCCGGACCCCGCTATAATGTCTATACAGGCCGGACCCCGCTATAATGTCTATACAGTCCGGACCCCGCTATAATGTCTATACAGGCCGGACCCCACTATAATGTCTATACAGGCCGGACCCCGCTATAGTGTCTATACAGGCCGGACCCCGCTATAATGTCTATACAGGCCGGACCCCGCTATAAAGTCTATACAGGCCGGACCCCGCTATAATGTCTATGCAGGCCGGACCCCGCTATAATGTCTATGCAGGCCGGACCCCGCTATAATGTCTATGCAGGCCGGACCCCGCTATAATGTCTATACAGGCCGGACCCCGCTATAATGTCTATACAGGCCGGACCCCGCTATAGTGTCTATACAGGCCGGACCCTGCTATAATGTCTATACAGGCCGGACCCCGCTATAATGTCTATACAGGCCGGACCCCGCTATAGTGTCTATACAAGCCGGACCCCGCTATAGTGTCTATACAGGCCGGACCCCGCTATAATGTCTATACAAGCCGGACCCCGCTATAATGTCTATACAGGCCGGACCCCGCTATAGTGTCTATACAGGCCGGACCCCGCTATAATGTCTATACAAGCCGGACCCCGCTATAATGTCTATACAGGCCGGACCCCGCTATAGTGTCTATACAGGCCGGACCCCGCTATAATGTCAATGCAGGCCGGACCCCGCAATAATGTCTATACAAGCCGGACCCCGCTATAATGTCTATACAGGCCGGACCCCGCTATAGTGTCTATACAGGCCGGACCCCGCTATAATGTCTATACAGGCCGGACCCCGCTATAATGTCTATACAGGCCGGACCCCGCTATAATGTCTATACAGGCCGGACCCCGCTATAAAGTCTATACAGGCCGTACCCCGCTATAATGTCTATACAGGCCGGACCCTGCTATAATGTCTATGCAGGCCGGACCCCGCTATAATGTCTATACAGGCCGGACCCCGCTATAATGTCTATACAAGCCGGACCCCGCTATAATGTCTATACAGGCCGGACCCCGCTATAATGTCTATACAAGCCGGACCCCGCTATAGTGTCTATACAGGCCGGACCCCGCTATAATGTCTATACAGGCCGGACCCCGCTATAATGTCTATACAGGCCGGACCCCGCTATAATGTCTATACAGGCCGGACCCCGCTATAATGTCTATACAGGCCGGACCCCGCTATAATGTCTATACAGGCCGGACCCCGCTATAGTGTCTATACAGGCCGGACCCCGCTATAATGTCTATACAGGCCGGACCCCGCTATAATGTCTATACAGGCCGGACCCCACTATAATGTCTATACAGGCCGGACCCCGCTATAGTGTCTATACAGGCCGGACCCCGCTATAGTGTCTATAGAGGCCGGACCCCACTATAATGTCTATACAAGCCGGACCCCGCTATAGTGTCTATACAAGCCGGACCCCGCTATAATGTCTATACAAGCCGGACCCCGCTATAATGTCTATACAGGCCGGACCCCGCTATAGTGTCTATACAGGCCGGACCCCGCTATAATGTCTATACAGGCCGGACCCCACTATAATGTCTATACAAGCCGGACCCCGCTATAATGTCTATGCAGGCCGGACCCCGCTATAATGTCTATACAAGCCGGACCCCGCTATAATGTCTATACAAGCCGGACCCCGCTATAATGTCTATACAGGCCGGACCCCGCTATAATGTCTATACAAGCCGGACCCCGCTATAATGTCTATACAGGCCGGACCCCACTTTAGTGTCTATACAGGCCGGACCCCGCTATAATGTCTATACAAGCCGGACCCCGCTATAATGTCTATACAGGCCGGACCCCGCTATAGTGTCTATACAGGCCGGACCCCGCTATAGTGTCTATACAGGCCGGACCCCGCTATAATGTCTATACAGGCCGGACCCCGCTATAGTGTCTATACAGGCCGGACCCCGCTATAATGTCTATACAGGCTGGACCCCGCTATAGTGTCTATACAGGCCGGACCCCGCTATAGTGTCTATACAGGCCGGACCCCGCTATAGTGTCTATACAGGCCGGACCCCGCTATAATGTCTATACAGGCCGGACCCCACTATAATGTCTATACAAGCTGGACCCCGCTATAATGTCTATACAGGCCGGACCCCACTATAATGTCTATACAGGCCGGACCCCGCTATAATGTCTATACAGGCCGGACCCCGCTATAATGTCTATACAGGCCGGACCCCGCTATAGTGTCTATACAGGCCGGACCCCGCTATAGTGTCTATACAGGCCGGACCCCACTATAATGTCTATACAAGCCGGACCCCGCTATAATGTCTATACAGGCCGGACCCCACTATAATGTCTATACAGGCCGGACCCCGATATAGTGTCTATACAGGCCGGACCCCGCTATAGTGTCTATACAGGCCGGACCCCGCTATAATGTCTATACAGGCCGGACCCCGCTATAATGTCTATACAAGCCGGACCCCGCTATAATGTCTATACAGGCCGGACCCCGATATAATGTCTATACAGGCCGGACCCCGCTATAATGTCTATACAGGCCGGACCCCGCTATAATGTCTATACAGGCCGGACCCCGCTATAATGTCTATACAGGCCGGACCCCGCTATAATGTCTATACAAGCCGGACCCCGCTATAATGTCTATACAGGCCGGACCCCGCTATAATGTCTATACAGGCCGGACCCCGCTATAATGTCTATACAGGCCGGACCCCGCTATAGTGTCTATACAGGCCGGACCCCGCTATAATGTCTATACAGGCCGGACCCCGATATAATGTGTATACAGGCCGGACCCCGCTATAATGTCTATACAGGCCGGACCCCACTATAATGTCTATACAGGCCGGACCCCGCTATAGTGTCTATACAGGCCGGACCCCGCTATAATGTCTATACAGGCCGGACCCCGATATAATGTGTATACAGGCCGGACCCCGCTATAATGTCTATACAGGCCGGACCCCACTATAATGTCTATACAGGCCGGACCCCGCTATAGTGTCTGTACAGGCCGGACCCCGCTATAGTGTCTATACAGGCCGGACCCCGCTATAATGTCTATACAGGCCGGACCCCGCTATAATGTCTATGCAGGCCGGACCCCGCTATGATGTCTATATAGGCCGGACCCCGCTATAGTGTCTATACACGCCGGACCCCGCTATAATGTCTATGCAGGCCGGACCCCGCTATAATGTCTATGCAGGCCGGACCCCGCTATAATGTCTATGCAGGCCGGACCCCGCTATAATGTCTATACAGGCCGGACCCCGCTATAATGTCTATACAGGCCGGACCCCGCTATAATGTCTATATAGGCCGGACCCCGCTATAATGTCTATGCAGGCCGGACCCCGCTATAATGTCTATACAAGCCGGACCCCGCTATATATTCTATTCAAGCCGGACCCCGCTTTAATGTCTATGCAGGCCGGACCCCGCTATAATGTCTATACAGGCCGGACCCCGCTATAATGTCTATACAGGCCGGACCCCGCTATAATGTCTATACAGGCCGGACCCCGCTATAATGTCTATACAGGCCGGACCCCGCTATAATGTCTATACAGGCCGGACCCCGCTATAATGTCTATGCAGGCCGGACCCCGCTATAGTGTCTATACAGGCCGGACCCCGTTATAATGTCTATACAGGCCGGACCTCGCTATAATGTCTATACAGGCCGGACCCCGCTATAATGTCTATACAAGCCGGACCCCGCTATAATGTCTATACAGGCCGGACCCCGCTATAATGTCTATACAGTCCGGACCCCGCTATAATGTCTATACAGGCCGGACCCCACTATAATGTCTATACAGGCCGGACCCCGCTATAGTGTCTATACAGGCCGGACCCCGCTATAATGTCTATACAGGCCGGACCCCGCTATAAAGTCTATACAGGCCGGACCCCGCTATAATGTCTATGCAGGCCGGACCCCGCTATAATGTCTATGCAGGCCGGACCCCGCTATAATGTCTATGCAGGCCGGACCCCGCTATAATGTCTATACAGGCCGGACCCCGCTATAATGTCTATACAGGCCGGACCCCGCTATAGTGTCTATACAGGCCGGACCCTGCTATAATGTCTATACAGGCCGGACCCCGCTATAATGTCTATACAGGCCGGACCCCGCTATAGTGTCTATACAAGCCGGACCCCGCTATAGTGTCTATACAGGCCGGACCCCGCTATAATGTCTATACAAGCCGGACCCCGCTATAATGTCTATACAGGCCGGACCCCGCTATAGTGTCTATACAGGCCGGACCCCGCTATAATGTCTATACAAGCCGGACCCCGCTATAATGTCTATACAGGCCGGACCCCGCTATAGTGTCTATACAGGCCGGACCCCGCTATAATGTCAATGCAGGCCGGACCCCGCAATAATGTCTATACAAGCCGGACCCCGCTATAATGTCTATACAGGCCGGACCCCGCTATAGTGTCTATACAGGCCGGACCCCGCTATAATGTCTATACAGGCCGTACCCCGCTATAATGTCTATACAGGCCGGACCCTGCTATAATGTCTATGCAGGCCGGACCCCGCTATAATGTCTATACAGGCCGGACCCCGCTATAATGTCTATACAAGCCGGACCCCGCTATAATGTCTATACAGGCCGGACCCCGCTATAATGTCTATACAAGCCGGACCCCGCTATAGTGTCTATACAGGCCGGACCCCGCTATAATGTCTATACAGGCCGGACCCCGCTATAATGTCTATACAGGCCGGACCCCGCTATAATGTCTATACAGGCCGGACCCCGCTATAATGTCTATACAGGCCGGACCCCGCTATAATGTCTATACAGGCCGGACCCCGCTATAGTGTCTATACAGGCCGGACCCCGCTATAATGTCTATACAGGCCGGACCCCGCTATAATGTCTATACAGGCCGGACCCCACTATAATGTCTATACAGGCCGGACCCCGCTATAGTGTCTATACAGGCCGGACCCCGCTATAGTGTCTATAGAGGCCGGACCCCACTATAATGTCTATACAAGCCGGACCCCGCTATAGTGTCTATACAAGCCGGACCCCGCTATAATGTCTATACAAGCCGGACCCCGCTATAATGTCTATACAGGCCGGACCCCGCTATAGTGTCTATACAGGCCGGACCCCGCTATAATGTCTATACAGGCCGGACCCCACTATAATGTCTATACAAGCCGGACCCCGCTATAATGTCTATGCAGGCCAGACCCCGCTATAATGTCTATACAAGCCGGACCCCGCTATAATGTCTATACAAGCCGGACCCCGCTATAATGTCTATACAGGCCGGACCCCGCTATAATGTCTATACAAGCCGGACCCCGCTATAATGTCTATACAGGCCGGACCCCGCTATAATGTCTATGCAGGCCGGACCCCGCTATAATGTCTATACAGGCCGGACCCCGCTATAATGTCTATGCAGGCCGGACCCCGCTATAATGTCTATACAAGCCGGACCCCGCTATAGTGTCTATACAGGCCGGACCCCGCTATAGTGTCTATGCAGGCCGGACCCCGCTATAATGTCTATGCAGGCCGGACCCCGCTATAGTGTCTATACAGGCCGGACCCCGCTATAATGTCTATACAAGCCGGACCCCGCTATAATGTCTATATAGGCCGGACCCCGCTATAATGTCTATGCAGGCCGGACCCCGCTATAATGTCTATACAAGCCGGACCCCGCTATATATTCTATTCAAGCCGGACCCCGCTTTAATGTCTATGCAGGCCGGACCCCGCTATAATGTCTATACAGGCCGGACCCCGCTATAATGTCTATACAGGCCGGACCCCGCTATAATGTCTATACAGGCCGGACCCCGCTATAATGTCTATACAGGCCGGACCCCGCTATAATGTCTATACAGGCCGGACCCCGCTATAATGTCTATACAGGCCGGACCCCGCTATAATGTCTATACAGGCCGGACCCCGCTATAATGTCTATGCAGGCCGGACCCCGCTATAGTGTCTATACAGGCCGGACCCCGCTATAATGTCTATACAGGCCGGACCCCGCTATAATGTCTATACAGGCCGGACCCCGCTATAATGTCTATACAAGCCGGACCCCGCTATAATGTCTATACAGGCCGGACCCCGCTATAATGTCTATACAGTCCGGACCCCGCTATAATGTCTATACAGGCCGGACCCCACTATAATGTCTATACAGGCCGGACCCCGCTATAGTGTCTATACAGGCCGGACCCCGCTATAATGTCTATACAGGCCGGACCCCGCTATAAAGTCTATACAGGCCGGACCCCGCTATAATGTCTATGCAGGCCGGACCCCGCTATAATGTCTATGCAGGCCGGACCCCGCTATAATGTCTATGCAGGCCGGACCCCGCTATAATGTCTATACAGGCCGGACCCCGCTATAATGTCTATACAGGCCGGACCCCGCTATAGTGTCTATACAGGCCGGACCCTGCTATAATGTCTATACAGGCCGGACCCCGCTATAATGTCTATACAGGCCGGACCCCGCTATAGTGTCTATACAAGCCGGACCCCGCTATAGTGTCTATACAGGCCGGACCCCGCTATAATGTCTATACAGGCCGGACCCCACTATAATGTCTATACAAGCCGGACCCCGCTATAATGTCTATACAGGCCGGACCCCGCTATAGTGTCTATACAGGCCGGACCCCGCTATAATGTCTATACAAGCCGGACCCCGCTATAATGTCTATACAGGCCGGACCCCGCTATAGTGTCTATACAGGCCGGACCCCGCTATAATGTCAATGCAGGCCGGACCCCGCAATAATGTCTATACAAGCCGGACCCCGCTATAATGTCTATACAGGCCGGACCCCGCTATAGTGTCTATACAGGCCGGACCCCGCTATAATGTCTATACAGGCCGGACCCCGCTATAATGTCTATACAGGCCGGACCCCGCTATAATGTCTATACAGGCCGGACCCCGCTATA